>NW_009597315.1:31064-56298 GCF_000690535.1 Cariama cristata
TTGGCAGCAGCTGGGAGGCTGTTGGGAGTCAGACCGGTGTCACAAGGCAGCTCTTTGGAGCAGTGATGGTTTATCAGCTTGTTTTGTTAAGTATGAGCCAACTATAAGGATTTAAAAATATGAATATATATACCTATTTATTTATTTAATATACCTTATATATGTAGTATGTATTTTATAGAGTAATACATAAGTATACAATAAATAATACAATGTATCTAATTTTGCCTGGTATTTTAAATAAAATTAAATCAAGTATTTAATCAAAATTCTTGCTTACATATCCCATTTGAAAACACAGTAATATGCAAAGCACTGTTTGAAAGCATTTCCCCCTTTTCAAATACGTTATGCTTTAATGTATGAGAAGAGAACCCTGTGACCGATACTCTTGTCCTCCCAGAGCTGTAACGGTGAAGAGCATCGTTTGACTGCACGCAATTATTTCCCTTGCAATTGGATTTCCAATTTATTCTTCTGCAGGTGAGTCTACGCACATGTGTTGTTCAGTAAGAAAATATCTGGAGACAAGCTCAATCACCAGCAAAACCATCCAATTAACACAAAGGTAATGTTTATCTCAAGGGAATTTCAGCACACAGCCACTGTTGCTTTAGCATTTTCAAATGTCACCGGGTCACATTCTTCTGTGGTACAAAACAACAATGATGAGAAGTGTTTATTGGTAAACCATGAGTCAGAGTTGATCATTTGGATTACAACAGAGGCCTCAGTATGGGAAACATCACAGAAAAACCAATCATGAAGCCACAGTCAATTGCGAGTCTTTGCTGTGATTACTCAGGAGAGGAATCAAATCTGCTGAACTTCAAGAAATGTCTTTTGGTTCTCTGCCCTCGTCGCAGCAGACACAGCATTTCGCTCCGGTCTCCTCCTCGATGAGAACCAGCATTAAAGGAAGAAATCTCTTTTGAAGCAAATTGGAAAGAAAATATATTGAGACAAAGCCTGAAAGCTCTCTCGAGCATTACTGAGGAAAAGCTCTCTTCAACATCATCGAACGCTGGGTGCATGCCAGGAGTTAGGTCCTCTGCTAAGTGTCCTGGTCCTCTGCTGTGTCCTCACTCGAGTGCTTCACTCTGTGAAGAGGAGAGGTCACTCACTTCTGGTGAGGTCAAAGTATTTTCAGCACGGATGAAGGGTTCGAAGTCTGCCTTTAGTAACGAACGCTACTGCCTTTTCAGATTTACTCATTTCTCTAGACAGAAAGAAATTTATGCAGAAAAGCATAAATATGTGTAAAAATATAAATGCTGTAAGTGCATCTCAACACCTTGGGTGAAAGAATATACAAGATGTAACTACCTGTTACCGACATTTGTTCTGGTGTTCTGATTGCTTCTTTTTAACTTTTCAGCCAAAAGTTTCTAGTGAAATCATTGCTTTGGCTGAGCAATTAGCCTCTAATCAAGATTCTCTAACAGCAGAGCTTTAAATGTATATATTTTCTCCTGTCTTAAATGTGGAATATGACCAAAATCATCTCAGTCGAAATCCCAGTAGGAGTTGCCTAACAGATTCACATCCATTTAATGAACTCAGAACCTTGCAAATCCAACTCCACTTAAGAACTCGGTGCACATTTTCTATTTAGATAACACCTGACCATTTCCAAGTAAAGTTTTTGTTTATTCAGGACCTCCCTTTTAGTCCATCTGTGAACACTCTCCAAATTGCCCGCAACCTCGTTTTGTAACAGAAAATGCAATGGGATCTCTGGACTCACAGTAGCCCCGGAAAGGTGGAAGGGTTAGAAGGGATGGAATCTGGGAGGAGAAGAGGGGTGTAGAGCAAGGCTGAGCCCGGCGCGGAGTAGTTGTGCACGGGGGGCTGGTAGGAGCTGCCTGGGCTGCCGGCGGGAGCGTGGGCATCAGTGCCAGCTGCCCGCAGCTTGAGACGACACGGTTGGCACCGTTGATTTAAACAGACTGATGAATGTGACCTCCTAATGACATGTTAGTAATTATGCAGGATAGACAGAGAAGGCTCACTTTAGAAGCATTTCATAGCAGGTTTCTTTTTACCTTTCTTTTGTTTGTTTCGGAAAGGAGAAGATTAGCTAATTTTCAAATGAGTTCTTGTTTGTTAACACAAATACGCAGATACTCCCTCTCGAGTGACCTTGGCCCTGTGTCTTCTGTGCTAGTTCTTCCTGGGGTAAAAAAAAAATATAAACAGCTTTCAAGTAGGTGTGAAAAGGATGAAGACCCAAGCGTGAGATGTCAATAAGCGTTTTCCTTGGTAAACTGTGATCACTGCATGTGTTAAAGGAGAAGACCTAAAGGGATACAGTTGTCCTTCGTGGAAGATTTACCATAGAAAGGTACTCCATCAGCCTCTCATGAGTAATCATACTTTTGATCTTTCTTCAGGTTTTAGTGGAATGAGATGCTCTTATGTAGCTGTGACTGGTGCTTGAAGAAACTATTTTTGCTTAACATCCAAGCTTCAGTAAGAATTAAAAGAGGAAAAGAAAGCTCAAAGACACAAGTCCTTCTGTCATTTCCATCCAAACAGTGACAAGGCAAAAATGTACCTGCTGTAAGTGCAAGTGGAAAAGATGTCAAAGGCAATAAAGTACTGTCATGTTCTTATGAACAATAACGCTGTGAGGGCTGCTCTTTACTGAAAAATAGCCACAAAGTGTCTGCTGCAATACTGAAAAGAGCTTGGATTAGCCATAGGAACAAAAGATATGAACATCTTCTTCTGAACATGTTATTTGCAAGGATCGCATCCAGTACATAAATTATCATTTAGTGTTATTTATATTCTTGTAACACTAAAAATAGAAGACGATAATTAAGTCATTCTTGTAGCCTCTAACTATAGACTGTAATTTATCATCAAGACCACCTCCCACAGACCTTTAGAAAACTAGTAGCATAATAGGTAGTCATTACAACATATATATATCTAGCTTAGAGCTATTTTAGGCTCTCATTACCATGGTACCTAAGAACTTTTTAAAGTAATTGAACAAGGAGTTCCCTAGTGGACTTTACGTTGGCTCTTGCTCTCTCCCTCACTCAAGTGCAGAAGCCTTTGCTTTGCCTATTGAGGAGTCAGGTAAATGTGTGGAAAAGTTGTACACAACTGAATGGGTAGTCAGCACAGCTCCTTTTCCCTTTCTGAGGAGTTTCAGTTGGCAGAAAAAATTTATAGCCACCTTTTCACCTTCTCATTTGTAAAAAAGGAAACGTAACTATCAGAAGATGAATTGTTTAGCTAAAATACCAGCAGCAGAATAATGTCGATGACAGAATGGGGCATTTCAGAAATCACTCATTGCTCTCCTGTAGCTCAGATATGTAAGAAGGAACAAAAAAAGTTGAAAGCTCAAAGGGGAGCAATACTTTAATCAAGTTGCGTCATGAGATTATTGTAATGAAACTATAAAGCACCTGGGAAAGACAGAATATTACTATCTTTTATTATTATTATTATTTATTTATTACTGTCTTTTTCTGGTTGATGATGTGACTGAGGAATCTCACTAAAAGTTGAATACCTTTCTAGAACATTTTAATAATCTCTGTACATCTGCATATCTCAGAGATCCTTTTTTAATATAATACCTATCTACTTTGTACTGAAAAACGTCCTAGTTTGTTTTCACTGATGTACTAAAATCTTAATCTTTGCCTGGAATAACACAGTGAAATTTCACTGGGTATTTCTAGATCCATAATGATCTAAATCCATTAAAGATCTGTTACAGCCGAGACTTTCTTTGCTTTCTGTACTGGCTGGGGTTTTGCCTCGGAATTTTTTTTGTATTTTTCCTTTTTTCAATCTCTCCCTTTTGACATGTTTATAACAGGAAACTTTTGCCTAAGTGTACAGAAAGTTTATTACAAGTGGAAAATGACTACAGTCCTGATTATATCTCTTCTGAAATTCCTACCTGATCTGAATCTATTTACGACAGGTTTTTTCTTCAGCTCTTCGTGACTTTTCCATGTGCTTGCCAGCTGTCTGGTTCAAGAGGACAGGTCTATTTTTTCTGCACTGTCTATTGATATACAGTCAGCGATGCAGTTTGGTTTAAGCCACTGATGGCTTAAACCACTGATGGCCTTGAAGTTCAGGGATGTGGCTTAAAAGAAATGACTCCGTATCTGTTGGGATTAAAATGCCAAAACACAAGTTCATGGCAACCTTTTTCACTCAGGAGTGGGTTTCTACATGTAATGGAGCTGCTGTTACTACTGTTTCAATGGCTTGGCTGGGAGTAAAAGATTAGATGGAGAGCAGTAGCTGAACTGGTGATGTTTAACAAATGTAGAAATTGTCAGTACTGGTAAAATAACACTTTTGTCACAGGGTCTGGCAGATTCACCCCTCTAAACTGTGGTTGATGCCTTCCATTAGCAGCAGACAGAGTAGTTATTTTCTTCGGATTTCAGAAGCCTAAAGTTGCAGGCATCTTGGCAGAGCAGGTCCTTGCAATACTCCGAAGGTTTCTGGCACTCTCTTGTTTCTCTCCAGCTTGTTTTGATTTTCTTCTTTTGTTGTCTTTTACTCTCCGTTCTCTATTTGCCAGCATACAGTCCATCCTACCTCTCTTCAGTCATCCCTCATGGACATCTCATAAGTATTTTCCTTATGCCTATTCCCTTCAGTGACTGACTTTTAGCTAGAGGAAGAAAAGTGGCCAGTTTTCAGTGACTATTTTTAATATTCTGCTGAGGTTTTTTTCAGAATAAAGTAACCTTTTTTAATACTGACCAATAATTAATATCCAAAGTTTTTAGACTTTCACAAAATTTAAAAATGCTCCATTAAAAAAAAAAAGGGGGGGGAAATAAAGGAAGTAATTTTGAACATTTTAAATGATGTTACTGTCTCTGCTGTGCTTTTCCTGATGGTGTGTCAGCAATATTGCAGTCAGCTCAGTATCCTGCAGCCCTGGTCACTCATTGCCCTGCTGGGGGACCTGCTGTAGGTCTCCTCCGGCCTGGAGGTTTGCTTCCCATGGAAACTTGCATGTGAGAGGCAGTAGGGGAGGTGTTATACACTCAGGCCTTGTAAAACTGGATTTTACCATGATGAGCTCTTCCCCACCGCATCAGTGCAGCACGGGTGTTCCCATGCCTTTAGCTGTAGCCACCACGGGAACCCCAGCCACTTGATTCTACCACGAGATGCCTTACAACTGGGGGAGAAGAGAACTTTTACCCCACCTCTTTGCTCTTTTCTCTTAACTTTTTCCTAGACAATCTCTCCCTGAGTATTATCAATTACACAAATATGTAGTTGTGCTTTACTAGAATGTTTCCTCCATGATGCACAAAAAAATCCAATGCCTTTTCCAAAATCAGTTCACAGATATAGCCGACTCTATTGGTACATAAAATTACATTTGTTACATTTGTTACCAAAACTGATTATATAGGAAGAAATCAAGAAAAAAAGTGTCTCTGCGAGCAAAAGTAAATTTCCACTTGTAGTTCATAGTGATATAAAGCTGTTTTCAGTTGGCTTTAAAAGGGCAGAAAAGGATCTGGGGATTCTCTGTTTTCTTTTTGTTGGCTCCTCCCAGCCTGCTTTAGCTTTAAATCTGGTGCTCATGATCATTCTAAAGAGTCCAGTCCATCATAGTACATGTCTATATAAAGAGTCTTTGGGGTGTCATTTGTCTTAAACAGAAGGTTATTTGAAAGGTCACTGAACTAGATAAACTATTTTTTTAATTAACCTGGGCATGGTGAACGCAGAAATTTGTATTTTATGTGCATACTGCCGGAAGCAAAAAGGGAAACCCACAGTGATTAACAGGCTTTTACTTGTCTTAAACAATTTTCCCAAGGTGGAAAAGATTAATTATGTGTCAGGCAATAACTCTTAAGTTAATCTACCAGGTCTATAGATAATTAGGGAGGTAAAGAAAAAATAAATGTGTAAATAAACAAAATTTTATAAGTTTACACACTATTTTACAATACAATAAATCAAGTTGTGTAGAAATTTTTAGCTAAGTAAATTCATTGCAAAGCCTGAGGCATGCTCTGCTTCTTTTATCAAATAATTTAGTCCTTTCAGTTGTGTAAAATTTTAAATCTAATAAAGGACAGCAGAACTTGCATTCCACAGATAATGAGGAATACAGTATTTAATACATATTTAAAAGTTTATGTCAGTCATGATGTTATAGAGACATTGACTTTTGTTTCTTGCTTTCCTCAGGAGATGTAATCTTCAATATCCCCATTAACTGCAGAGTGCAAGGGTATATATCTTTTAATTAAGTCACATAAAATTTGTGCAAATGGATTTTGAAGTTAGTTGCTCATTGTAGCTATCCGTTTAATATCAGCCAAGGAGATAAATAATTGCAAACACATATCAGCTGGAATGATCTGAATTTTTTGGCTCAATTTGAGTGGAAGTACTTTGACTGGTAATATGCACATATTTAAGTATTACTGATGAGTTGATAGGCATAAGACTATTCCTTTCAAGAGGATATTACATCATTTGTAAGCTTAAACTTCATGGAAAGTCATTGATTCTAACTTTCTTACGGCTTTTTGAAAGTTTTTTCTCCTGTTTCTTCTACAGCTTTTCTCCTCATCAGGAACTAAACCCCCAATGTTCAGAATGGGTTTTCGAGGCAAGTGGTCCTGGGTCACAGCCAGAGGGGGAAGAGGGAGGTGGCAAAAGGCTAAGTTAGGTCACAGCATAAATCAGAGGTGGGGAGAGAAGAGGAACGGGAGTACCACATTCTCAGGCCAAGTCGCACAAAGCAGCACCACAAATCGTTGGCTCACAAGAAAGAAGAGGTTCAGGTCCTCAGCAGTGTTCAGGCTGGAGTGAATAGCCCTGTCATCTAATCTGGCCTTTTCTTAACATATCTCTCAGAAGCATAACATCATGGGGTTTTTTTTCTTTTATTTTATGCAGAGTTGAAGAGGTTTTTCATTGTGGCATCGCGCTAATCACTGTATCTGTTACCGATACCCTGGAGTGCTGTGTTATTGGCAATGCACCTGTTTACACAGTTCATTCTCTAGTTCTGCTGACAGAAACCTGCCTATATGCACTAATCCAATTCTTCATGGGTGCTTTTGTAGTTTCTCATGTTACTGTGCTAACATCACCAGCAAAGTACAGCCCTCCCTGTATAAGATGGTTTTCTGTTGCTTACTTAAATAGAAGTTTAACACAGGTTCCTCTGTGCCTCGAATGACAATCGTTGCACAATACGAATTTCTTGCAGATGATACATTAACTGTATATCCCCTAGTAAGCATTTTGAATTCTATAGTCGAGGTTCACAATGCCGAGTTTGTATTCATTGCTGCCCATAATATCAACGGAAAACTTTGTCTGGCTTCCGTGTGAGAAATACCAGACCCTCTAAGTATTTCAGTAATGTCAGTCACATGGAATACCTGATTCTATCTATTTCATTGAATTATGCTGTTCAGTCCCTCGGATACTGTGTAAAATGAGTTAGCGGCAGATCAGGACAGATGTACCCGTTGCTCACTTGCTATGGGCGCTGACACGCCTGCGGTGGCGGTTGCAGTGTACTTCGGAGGCGTGATGCTCCTTCAGCTGTCTGAGGGTGAAAAGGGAGATAACTTTTGAGGGTCTGGACTCAGTGCAGTATTCACCTTGCCTAAAGCTCTACTGACTGAAGTGGGGAGAAAATCATAGCTTTGCCTAAGACCTCTTCCAGCCCATGCCTACACGCTTCTGCGAGTAGCTCCCCTACGTAATAGTTGTGACAGAAGTAATATTAGCAAGGACCACTAAAAAAGTGTTCCTTTTCCTTTCAAAAGGCCGTGCACTTCAACATACGATGCAAGCATGCATAGCGTTTGATTCACGTACCCCAATGAATTAGACAATGTGAGAAGACTTCAACTTATTATATATATTCCTTAATGTACTCTTTCCTTATTTAAGGGTCAGTATCTCTGGTGCGTCTGTAAAAATGTGCTTTGCAACTCACGACAACCTGCCTTATTTACCACTTCTGAGAGACAGATTATAGCTCTTGCTGTTCCCACCACACACACACAGGTAAAACTACCGCCTGCCTTGTGGAACACACCAGATTTCATTTCCAGACTTTGTCCTTCTTAACCACTATTACAAATATCTCTGTTCAGTGACTCCCAGTAGTTACTGGAACTTGCCAAATGAAGTGAAGTTTGCTTTTTCTCTTTTGGGAATTGACAAAGGGAAAAAAAAACACATTTTACCTAATTGATCTTGACAGGATAACAGCAGACCTGTTATGCTGGCCTCAACAGTGTTTCACTAGGTTCATGTCATTGGTAATTAAATTTGCCTTAGAACTTGGATGAATGTTAAACTACCGTTGAGAAGGAAAAAAAAAAGTAAACTAAAACCCTTACAGCTCGGATTGTACAATGGTCTGTTCACTCCCTACCAGAAATAATCTGAGTAATGCCCTGATCACCTGTAAGGAACTGAACTCCCCAAATGCATTTCTACTTTTTTATCTGTGGGAGATATTACAGATAAGCATTTTTTTTGTATTTTTTGTGGTCACAGGGAAAGTAAAAAAAAAACAGTTCCTTTGGGAATCTGAGTTCAAATTTTGTAGAAGATGATAAAGTGTACATGAGTTGCTTTGGCCTACTGCCATAAAACAAGCACAGACCTGGACAATGGGACAATTTGTTCCCCATAAAGTTTTTAAGTTGGACCCGCTGAACTTCCGCTTGGAAAACTTACTCTTCTTGTTGCCCTAAAAATGGTCTCAAATGTCTTTGGTTCAGATTCAATAAAGAATTTAGGCTCCTAATTCCTCAGAAGCCTTGAAAGTCTCAATAAGATCAGACAGTTAGGAGCCTGGATGCTGGAATGGGTCTGGATTTTTATATCTATTGCCCTATTCTGAATGTGTCCTTTATCATACTGAACTTGAAGATTTTAGAAGACCTTGAATTTTATTTATTATGATTCCAGAGTGCTTGGATAGGATCTGTGTGTTCTGTAAGAGAGTGCGAGAAAAAATACAGATTTCTCCCGTACCAGCATTTACTGTCTTGTTGCCTGATTTATTTATTATATTTGGGAAGGACAGGAGGCTGAAGTGACTGTGTGCCTCTGTGCACATGGGCCTCTGTGTGTGTGCGCACAAGCATACAGATATATATGTGTAGAGTAATTGGAGGTGATAAATAGACACAACTCTCACAATGTCTCCAGAGGTTTTCCTGCAAAATACTTCCCTTACAAAGGAACAAAGATTCTTCAGGCTCAGTGGGTGCTTTTACCCAACACAAATCCCTAATTTATTTTTCTAAATTTTCTTTCACCACTGAAACTATACCACCCTCTGACGTCATAGTTGGGAAGGTGAGGATGTAAATGGAATCTCAGATGCCCACCCTGAGTCTCCTTTAGTGTATTATTAGAAACTAGATTTTGTTTTAGGCAAAAAATAGTGACCTATAAGCACCCTTTTTTTTTCCTGGGTTGTCCTAACTCAATGCTATGAACTTCCCTATAGCTAAAAATCAGAAGGATTGTGTTGCTTGGACAGAATTAGCTCATAGAGGACATGTTGCAACTCTTTAGGCATCCCATGTCTCCACTGCCGCACGCAAAGGGGCATGTTTTGGAGCTGAACCCCCGCGATGCAGACACAGCAGCCCACGTGAAATCATTTCATTTCACAAGCACGGGCTCAGGTTGACCAGGAGAGCCTGTGACATGGGGTACCACAGCACGGGGGAGCGCTGAGCGGGTGACAAACCGCACGCAGCTCAGGAGCTGCTGCGCGGCCACTCCTGCCCCGTGCAACAGACCGGGCTAGACACAAAAAGTGTTTTAAAGTAGGTGTCAAAGTAACTTTTACTAAAAGGAAGGTAAATTTTGGAGACATTAGGAAAAAAAAAACCGCACCACACCAAACCCAACCTGTTTCTCAACAGTTTTTTTGTTTATCTTTTTAAACAACTGTTTTTTTAAAGTTTTGGAATAGTTCATATTTTAAATATTACTTTCCAAGCAGCAGTAGCTTTCTTTTCATAACTCTTAACCTTGTCAAGAAAAAGAAAAAATCCTAAGCATTCAATGTGATTCAATCCTTCTGTGTATCTAAATTATTGCATTCATAGAAACAGAAGTATCCAATTCTTTCTGTTCCTGAGCACACATACTTAATTGGCTAATAGGGCACACTTGAGTTCCTTTGGGAGATTTTGATAGGAAAAAAAAGAGCACCCCTTCAATGCATGCAGAAACTAAACTGGAAACAATCTACAGCTGAATATTTGAATTGTTTCCAAACCTTTTACTCTTGGCATAGAACTTTTTCAATTTGAGTTCTGCTTATATCCAGTATGATTCCTCTGGATACGGTTATATGGTCATTTGAACCATGTCTCAGAGCAAGTTTACCCCTGAAATCACTAACTGTTCAGAAAGTTAACACCCTATGGCCTGCATGTCTTATGGCTTGAAACTCTTAGAGATCCTATCATCAGAAGACAACCGTGCTCCTTGATGAGCTTGTGGGCAGGTGTACTGGCTCTGGCTGGGGTGCAGTTAATTTTCTTCATAGCAGCCCTTACGGATTGGATTTGTGACTAAAACAGTGTTGATTACACAAGTTTATGGCCAGTCCTTGCACAGCATCGAGGTTTTCTTTTTTTTTTCCTATGTTTCCCCCCACCACTGTACACCAAGTAGGCTGGGGGTACACAAGAAGGTAGGAGGGGACGCAACCGGGACAGTTGACCCAAACTGACCAAAGGGATGCTTCATACCAAAGGACATTGTGATCAGCAATAAAAGCTTGGGGAAAAGAAGGAGGAAGGGAGGACGTTCATGGTTATGGCATTTGTTTTCCCAAGTAACAATTGTGCATGCTGAGGTTCTGTTTCCCAGGGAAGTGGCTGGACATCTGCCTGCCAATGGGAAACAGTGAATAAATCCCTTATTTTGCTTTCCTTGCATGTATGGCATTAGTTCACTTATTAAACTGTTGTTATCTCAATCCATCCTGATTTTTCTCTCCTGATTCCTTCTCCCGTCTTGCTGGGGGGACAGTGAGCAAGTGACTGTGTGGGTACCTGGATGCTGGCTTGCTCAATCCACCACAGCAGGTTAAATGAAGTAACATCAAACCATACAGAGTCAGGAATAAATTCATGTATGAGAGTATCTCAGCTTTAGTGGCACATCTGAATCCCTTTTAGGGCAAAGTTAAAAAGACACAACACAGACCCCTGTGTTGTGTGTTACTGGGAGAGAAATGCTGGAGACCAGCACCAAAATGTTCAGCCACCAGTGGTTTAATCTCACCTAGCTGACTTTCCTTGGAGAGGAGGGCAAGCTCTCATGTGGCCAGGCACTGAGCAATCTACACATTTCCTTCGAAGTAAAGGTTTTTCTCTCTTGTCTGAAATACAGGATTTTAAATGTGGACATGACACTGGTAGGATGTTAGGCTTCCCAGACCAAAACCTGAGGTGAGGATCCAGGACTAGCAATACAGATATCCTTCTTGTTATGCTGGTAAACTCAGTGCTAGGGGGAAAAAAAAAGAAAAAAATTATCTTCACGGGAGCACAGGACAAATAAAGAATCAGCACATGTAACTCTGCAGTGTCAGTCACACTGCAAAGAGTACTGCTGCAATAAACACTTTGGCTTTTTTGGGTACATAAGAATAAACTCGTTCTCCATCATTAAATGATGGGGTTTCAATAAACCACAAACCACACAAGCATCGTGTGCACAGGATTTGTCAGGCATACAGTGCAAATCAAAACAATCCCTGTTCACTGATCAATGCAAGACCTTGATCTCTGTTCCTCTAGTGTAAAACTTCCTTGCCTCAAGTAGGCAAGCCCCTACCTCTCACCCTTGCCATTGGTTTTCAAATGGGAGCAAAACCAACACTTACTGCTAACTGCAAATAGTTGAAATAATAGCACAAAGTTTTAAATGTTAAAACAAATCTCCTCTTCTGTTGCAGGAAGCCTAAGTGTTCAAGGGCAGAGTGACTGAGCCAAGGGAATTGTATTTCAACTTAACAACTTAATTATCACTTTCCTAATTAGTTTCCTCCCATGCAGATATGCACTAGAAGAGTGCAGGAACCAAACTGTCAAACAGGACTGAGGTAATTAATATTACAAGTGAAAAATGTAGCCAGCAATATCATACTTTCTCATGGTGGCTTCCTTACAGATAGCAATAACAACACTGCACAAACGATGTTCCTGAAAATGTTCCTGCAATGACCCTTTGAGGAGCAATACAGAAATGTTATGTGAACCTTGCAGGCTATTTCTTGCCTCCTTTTTTCCTCTCAAAATTTCTGAGAAGCCCTGTTCTAGCTTTAATTTCATACTTTCAATTTTTGTACCAGTCAAATCCAACGTAGACGTACCATGGATGTCTTTTGGGGCAATTTCAGCTGCAGATAGAAGGCAGAAAGAGAGAGTAACACAAAGGCTTCTTCTACACCCGTGTCGATAGCATATTAAGTAGAAGGAAAAATACATGCCCATGCTTGATCTTATAGCTGGTAAAAAGACAAGCTGCTCTGAGATCTGCCATACTCCCAACCAAAATTAAAATAACTATTGTACTTTATCAAGTTATATTTTCTGTAAGGAAGAAATGATGGGAAATGGTTTCCTGCTGGGAGGTCAGACTTGGGTAGATGCAATGAAGAGCGATGTAATGAAGAACTACTTTCAATAGTCCCAGAGGATGGTCTGGCTGCTAATTGAAATTGGGAGATCTAAATTTCACATCCCACTTTGCTGCTGCCTTATTTTATGATTCTGGAGAAAATTTCTTTCCTTTGCTCTCATTTCTCTGTCAAGATGGGGATAGGCTTGTTCTCCCACCATGCAAAATCAGGTACTGCTTTATAGCTATACAGGTAAGGCAGAAAAACACTTTTTTCCCAAAATAAATTCCTCAGGATCTTCCAAGCATAGACTGACCCATGTACTGAGGTGTTAAGGAGAGACAAGTGAGGTTTTTGCTCAGAGAAAGGGCACAGAGCAGCCTCACACAGCAGTAACCAGCACAGCAGCTGTCCCTGGCTTCTGTTTGAGCGAAGTCCCTGCCTGCTCCGCGATGGGGATGCGGGCAGGTTTGGTCGGACAGTCGCTGCGGGGCAGGAGGTTGGAGTGCTGACTCCATGTCCACCCTTCCTGGAGTGGACGTTTTCACTTAAAGCATAATTTTCTAAATGTCTGAGGAGTGTGTTTGCTGTGGCCGTTGTGAAAGTAGTATTTGACTAAAGGCAAATTAGTGAGGGGTGACAGTTCGTTGATGACTCATAATCTAACACAGACTTGCTATGCACAGAAATGTTTACTGTCATTGAGCGAGGAACTAAGCAGCTGAGATGAACTAAGCAAGACTTAAATCCCAGTAAAAACACAGGCCATAGATGATGCAAAGAATTTCTGCATGGAGGTATATTAGATCAGCATGCCCACATCAGCAAAGCCCAAGAGCTCGCATGACAAACTCATGCTGGACCCAAACGGATGCAGCAGGCTGAAGAGGAGCCGCAGTGTTACCACATGGAACTTCAGCATGGTCATGCTGAAAGGGTTCATCTGTAAATTAGCAATGTGAAGCTCTGACATCCCCAAGATAAAAAGACAGAGTCATGACTATGGCCATATCTAGCTAAGTAGAGACAACATTATAGAAGAGTTGGTCTCTTCTGTCAGTTCTGCACCCACCTGCTGCCTTCTGGGCGCTAACCCTGCAGAACAAGTGTGGCTGAAGAGCAAAACTTGTAGTCAAAAACACAAGTCAAAGGGGCTGTGACTCAGAGTCATCATCACGGCGTCTGAATTGCTGTGCTCCAGCTTGCGCAGCTCTGAAGTATCTAGGTAGTATATTACATCCACAGACTGTATATATATATATACACATACATGTACACTGCAGCACCAGACAGTCCTTAATTGTCCATTACCCTTTTATTCAAAAGCATCCCCAACTATGAAACACTTAAGAAAGGAAAAATCCTGCAAGTTGCCACAGGATCTGGTTTTGTACTTTACAAACTCCGCGGTGGGTGACTGCAGAATAAAGCAGGCTGCAGATGGTGAGACTCAAGCTTCACCTCATTCAGTGCAAGTTCCCAAAGGCTCCCCAGACACCACTGTTGTTCTCTTGGGATGTAAATGGGGCTCCAGGTTGAGGGTAAAGGAAATTTGGGGCTAGTGAAACACATGATCCTCTCATGGAGGTGGAAAAAAACTGATTAAATCTCTGCAGTTTCTCTGTTGAATTTTGTGAGACGGGAGAAGTTGACCAAATACCACACACTGTTTTGCACGGAAAGTGAAAAAAATATTGTTATTCTGCTCTTGAAAGCTAGCGTGCCACACCTTAGGGCTATTGTTCGGAAGTGAGTCTTGCTAAAGAAAGGCTCTGTTCTCTCCTCTTCCCTGTAAAAATATAAGTTGACTCTGCTTGAAAATCATTGATACTGTGCATCAAAGGATTAACCCCAGCTGCCTCAAAGCCAACTCCAGTGAGAAGCCTGGTGCTGCTATGGTAACAAAAAAGGAGCTGGAGTCTGTTTAAGGCTTTTCAGCTGTGTAAGCAAAACTGAATCCTGTTCCCTCAAAGGTGAGGACAAAATAACTTGCCAGGGCAGGCGGTCAAGGTGGTGCCTTCTCCCCTCTTCCTCCACCACCCTCACATTCCCCAGTCTGGGTAGAGCTCTCAAGAGCCCAAGCCGGCTGGGGTGAGCAGGGGTCCCTTGGCTGGCTTTCGGGGCTGGGGCTGGGGCAGGAAAACATTGCCCTCTGCTCTGGGCCCGCAGCCACCGCTGGTGCTCAGGTACCTCTCGCCCAGCAGGAGGAGGAAGGGGGCCATGGGTGTGTCCTGCATCCCTGCCCCGCCCGAGAGCCCATCCTCAGGGAGCGCCAGCAGGGCACTCCTAGCAGTGAAACAGGGAGCAGAGGCTGCCTTCGTCCCGGCTAACGGGCGGTTTGTAGTGGCTCAATCCAGACATGTTATTTCCAGTGTCTTTAAAAATGTGGTCTGCACCCAGACTGGCCATAGGAGAGCTTTTCTCTAGGAAAACAGCTGCCCTTTAGGACTTCTGTATCTCGGAAACTACGCAAAACTTGAGCTTTGTAAGGGTAGTTCAGTTGTGTCTTCTTGAGAACGCAACATGCAACTCCTGCTTATCAGGAAAATAGACGTATTGGCCCTGGCAGACACTAGGCAAAAAGGAAAAGACTGTAGTTGTTACAATTTCCAGTTTAATAGAAATACTGGCAAAATGTCATAAAAATGAAGCAATCTTAACTACATTAGATTCTTGATTATTTCTCAATAACTCAAGTGTTTTTTTTGAAGAGTTTCCAACTTCAGATGTATTTTGCTGTGTAGAAGCATAAGAATACAAGGAGATTGTATTTTTTATTATATTCTGCTTTCAAAAATATATTCTTTTCTGTTTTCTAATTACATGAATATGGAAAAGGAAGAAGGAAATAACTTCTAATTATATAGAACAATTTTTTTTTTAATTTAGAGTGGAAGAGAAATTCATTCATGGTGCTATAAAATATATGTGAACCAATTATATCATCAGGACTTCTTTTTGTGTGTAACTTATGTGCTATGGAAATGGAGCAATTATGATATCATGAGTTTTTGTTGTTAATTAGAAAATTAGTCTGCTGTTTGAGTAATTACAAAGAGATTCTCCTTTATTGGATCTTTCTATAATAAGTATTAGAAGCAATTATAAGTAACAGAAGGAAAAAATAGCTTATTTGCAAAATAAAAAGGCAATAATGTTGCTTTGCTATTATAACAGCCTGAGTTACACACCATATGAGATGCAGAAGATACTCCTTATGTAACAGTTACAAATTCACACTATATTCGAAAAGCACAGAAAAAAATCACTTTATGCTTTAATTATAGAAAGGCTTGATGGTTTCAATTACACGTAGGGTTCAGTTACATAATCTACAAAACTAGAAAGGAAATTATCTTTTACTAGTTAGTCAGACCACAGGCTAATATTCCCATTAACAGCAGACAAGGCACTCATTCAAAACGGTCTCAAACCTGATGCTGGTGCTCACACTTTCTGAGACAGGACAATATGGCTGTAAAATAGTTACATGGGATGACGTGAGGATTTGAAAGAAGGCAATGGATCTGGCAGTCTCAGGCACTGCAGTTTGGATCTGGCACCCAGATACATTCATGGTCCTTCATGGCTCCTTGCACATCTGGTATTGACCTGTAAGAGTTGGGTACCACCTTCTGGTGTTCACTCTCTGAGCAAGAAAAAGCCACAGGTATGAGGCAACCCTTAGGTTTGTAATGTGTTCTTGATCAACGTTCCTAAGTGGTTAAACCAGAAAGAAACACAGAGACCGCCTCTTAGTGATGATTTCCTCTGTCTCCTGCTCTGTATGTCAATGCAGCCTCATTCAAAATCTGTGCATAAGAAAGTATCAGGGTATGATATAGTACTCGAAGCTCTCCTTGCTTTAGCATCATTTACAAATATAATCCAGACCAAGTCCCTGTTTATGGAGAGAGACAGTGCTACTAAAAGTAGGGAAATTCTTGCTTTGCTGCATTGCTCCTTTATAATTTAATGGGAAAAAAGTCAGTATATTGTGCCTGATTTACATGAAGTGTTGTATTAGTACAGTAGTTGATCTCTCAATAAAATAAGAAATGTACTTGGTTTAAGCTGAATAGCTCTTACGTGTCATTTTTCTTGTATTTTTGGTGTCATTGATGAATATTTACAGATGTTCAGTCGAGACTACATAGCCTCCTGATTATAGTTTCTATTTTAAGGTCCAAATTTGTAAACAGTTCCAACTGGACATCCTACTTACTGATGGGACTGTTTCAAATGGATGTTTTATGGTAGTAACCGCCATGGTCACTGTTTACATGTTTGCAATTTAAGTCCTCAAATTGAAATAGTAATAAGTCATTAGTAGCTGAAACAGTACATTTTTTTGATTAAGGTTTTGCTATATTTCTAGACAAAAACCAAAAAATTAAACTCTCACATCTACCTAGGCAAAAATGTTCCTTATACAAAGTAAGCCAAATTAGAGCAGGTTTTCCATATCAAAATATGAAAACTTTGTTAGTGCCACATTCAACAAACTTAGCCACTTAAATTGCTGTGTTAAATAAGAATCAGTTCCAGATTAGCGAGACTTTACCCTCACATTTCTTTATCTTCAGGAGAAAACCATATCAGTCTTTGTTGTACCTCATTTAATTTGCCATTTTAAAAATATATCTTGTTTTTGTATATTGGAACTGCTGTATGAAAGCATTGCATGGTGTCACTCTTCTCCTTGTCCTTACCTTGAAGTAGAATGCATTTACACCACTCACAGCCCACACAGCCCTCAGGCTAGGTCTTCAGGAGTGAGCCAGAAGCTCAGCACGGGTGTGGAACATGGCTTATTTAGCCTCTGTGCTCTCTGGCTACTGCCTTGTGGGTTGATTCCTAAGAGCACGAAAGCTGCTTTGACCTAAATGATCTTTCTTTTTGCAGGACATAATATGGCAGCTATAGTTCACTCCCCTGGACTAGAGGTCCCTGTCTGGCCTGATTCAGAGGCTCTTTGGAAGATGGGAGACTGAAAGCTCAAGGCTATCTCTATTCTGAGGGTTATTTCTGTAAACTCACTAAAAAATGAGGAAACTCAGAAAAATGAGGAAACGTGTAGAAAAATGTGGGTTTCACAGCCAAAAAAGGGATCCTGACTTCAGATCAACCTGAAGGTCTTGAAGACGGAGAAGGTCTCGGATAATAGGAAGCATGTCAGTCCCATTTAACATACTGTACCAGAGCTTAGAGCTCTCAGGGAAGATGTAGCACTCAGGCACTCCCATCCTCTGACGGGGTCAAAGTCATCTGACCTTGGAGGAGAGTACGTGAACACGGGGCCCCCAGGTAGGGCTGCATGTCCGATTCACCCTGCGATGCCGTTGCACCACGCCTTTGTACTTAAATGTTCAGTAGCACTGGAACCCAAACTCATACCTTGCTCTTCAGGAAGTTCCAACCTCCAAGTCAAAAGGTGATTTTGACCCTTTAGCTCACTGAATGGGAGGATACAGACCAAGAAGGTGGGATAGTCATAGCTAGAAGGAATTAGAGTACCCAGGACTCTGGAGGAAGTTTCACATTTCAGTCAAAAGTTGGAAAGCCTAAGTCAGATACTTACTTTAAATCAGACAGAAAGCAAATCTGAATGTAAACCTCACATACGTAAGAAGAAGAACAAAAAATATTTTTTAGCTGCCTGAGATGGTTCAGCACAAAATGCTCAGTCCTTGCAGTTGATTTTTTTTTCTTCTTTTTTCAGTAAAGATTTTCTGACACATCGAGCGACATAATAAGAGTGATTCTCTCATTTAGTAGTCCAGCTATTCCCTCACAGGAGGCAGGGTCAGCTTTTCTGCATTCAGCATGAACACATGCAGAACTAAAGCCTGGCCCCGGAGCATCCCGGGTGAATGATCTGACACTGTACCATTGTATGCAAAGAACATTTCCTTAGAAACGTTTTGATTCTTATGTTTGCTTTTCTTGCAAGTACCAAAATTTTCCTGCATGATGAACGCAAGTTTTATGCTGAACAGAGGGAAATTGGTTTTGTTTAAGTGAGAAACAGTAGAAATATTACTTCTGTATTCATCTTAAACAAACTTGTCTTCAGACTGCTGACCTCTGTTACATATCCTTAGCTAGAACTCAGCAAAAGTCTTACATCCACATGGGATTTGCATATCTTTTGGTTCCAGATGAAGATATATGCCTATTTTTTTGCAGAGGCTGCTATTATTTCTGCCGTCTGGTGTTATAATGGAGCTTAACTGTTGTTGGCCTTCTTTTCACATGTACTGGTAAAACAGGATTGCTATTTACCTCCTGCTTTAAGTGATGCTCACACCGTAGCAGTACTGTATCAAAGATATTAGGATTGGTTAGAACTATAGGAATCTTTGTGGACTTGGTCCAAATGCAATAGGGTTTTTGTGTGCAGATCTGTCAACACGTATTTAAGATGTTTGTATCCTCTAAGAGACAAAATACAGTTTAAAGTGTAATTCCTCTTTGAAATGAAACCCTTTATTAAAAAACACCATAGGATCCAGTGTTTTCTTTCTCTCAGTGAATCCATGGCACATATGTTCTGTTTATAAGCAATAAGATTTTCTTTTCTTAGCTGCCACCAATAGACTCAGTGTGAGCTCTGAGCTCTTTTCTTTTCTTACGTCACTAACAATAAAGGGTCTCCAAACAAATTAGGCCACTGCTACATCTGAATAAGCCCATGGTATTCAAATTATGCCCTCAGTGAAAGCCACTCAGTCTCATTGCTGTTAATGGTTTTGAACAGGTTTTCAAGAGAAAATTTTACAAAAGCAAACAAACAAACAGAAACAGCAAGCTGCTGATGACCAAGATCTCCACGCTTTCCCATTGCCCATTATCACGGTATTTAAGTCCGGTCCAGAAGCCCAACTGCAGAGTTCCAGCCATGCTAATGTGTAGTCACAGTCCCAAACAAGACTGAAGGTGGTTTGTTGCCTTTTTCAATATCACATTTCTATTTCAGGGAAGTAGTATTACCATGCAACACAAAGCAAACCTGGATAAGAACTTTGGGCTGAGAGCTCTTTCTCTACCAAAGGACTTCAGTCTCTGTGCCCTTCCAGCTTCCTAGAGACGTTTCCTGATATGTTGGTACTGGAAAAAAAAAAAAAAAAGGGAGGAAAGCAAAGGGATTAGAAATACTTCATCAGGTGAACCATAACCAAAGAGTGTTCACGTCATTTACTCCTTTTTTACTAATTACAAGAACAATCACATATGTATTTTTTATATATGTCTTTATATGTGTACTATGTTTACAGATACAGTTTTTCTAAGCATCCATGATAAAATCATTATCTTCTGTCGAAATGTGTCACAAATCCTTGTGTTTTCACTACACGCAGGCTGACTGCCTTCCCTACGCACTGTGTTTGGAACAAACCTCATCCCTGTTAAAAAAAAGCAGGAGGAATAAATTCCTCTCATGTCATGGAAACGCTGTGCAAAACTCTTGAAGTAACTAAACCTCTTATCACTCAGTGGAATCTAGCCAAATCAGTAATTCATTTTTATAAGTCTAAGTCTTAGGACGTGAACACACCACTGAATGTAAGTGAGTTTTAGCAGCTAGCATTTGAATGCATCTGCACAGCCCTGCAGACATGCTGCTGTTTATCACAAAATGCTAATGGCCTCACTACCCCACGCCCAGA
Organism: Cariama cristata; assembly: GCF_000690535.1. Classification (NCBI taxonomy): domain Eukaryota; kingdom Metazoa; phylum Chordata; class Aves; order Cariamiformes; family Cariamidae; genus Cariama; species Cariama cristata. The sequence goes on from NW_009597315.1 coordinate 51,393, forward strand.
AGGGACCTGAATGGAGGAACAAGCGAAACGAACTTCAGCTGGCCGGCGTCTGTTTTCAACGTACTTGATCAGATGCATAACCAGTCTGAATTCAAACAATCACTCTCTTTCTTCCTCAGGGAATAAAGAGTCAGTAAACCTTGAAAAATATTTAATTTACAGAGTATTAGTGGTTAATTGTGCTAAGGATTCTACACAGTATATTATCTGTAGCTCTTCTTTTATTTCTAGTTTTTAATTCTGATACCAACTTTATTTGTCGTCCAAGTAACCTTCAGTGAAATAATAATAAATTCTCTGTGAGTTCCTCAGCCATTTTGCTGTTGTTGCAGAAGAGGAATAGGCACAGCATTGGCAGTTACATGTGAATCTGTATCAAATGTGAATTTGGGAGCACCCCCCACAGATCTGAGTTGAAAAACAATTCTATTTTGTACTACACAGAGTCTTTATATCACTAAATTAATAGATGCTTCATCTGTGCAAACACGAGAAGGAAGTCTTTTCAGAGGTACACAAGGCAACAATCTAGGTCAACTTTGCCTCTTGCATGTATTTACATGAATCCTATTCTCTAACAGAAATGCAAGAAAACCACAAGTGCACATTGAATTTGGGCTTATGGGTTCACAGCATGTTCGCAGAGAAGGAACAAACTGCCCATGATAACATATTTGAAAAGTTTCTCAGTATGAAATACCTTTAAGGCTTTCTGTGATTGCCAATGGGTCAGGATTTTTCTACGATTGAAGTATTTTTGTAGACTGTAGACTTACTTTCCACGCACTCTTTAATTATAATCTGTGAACTGCAACTAAAAAGGGGGAAAGGTTGAGACTAAGTGAATGGGACAAGCTGAACTGAAGACAATGCCTCATTTTAAAAGCCGATCCTCCCTCCTGAAAGCTGCAACTACTACGTGCCTGCTGCTCTCCACGTGGCCTTTCCTAATATTTATGTCTTTTTACAGTTTTGAGGAGGGCTAAGTCCAGCTTTAAGACAGTCCAGATCCAGTTTAAAGGTAGGGTAAAGAGCAGAAGATGCTATTGACCAGAAATTATAATATTTCTATGGAAAACGAAGTGATGGTTGCAGAGATGGCAGAGCACACACACACATTTTGGTACCCAGACAGTTCACCAATACCCAGGCAGAAACAGACTGTGCCAGTGCAGGCTATCGCTAGTGCCGTACCAGGTCTGCTGTCAAGTCACTGCCCTGTTCTCATCTTATCTGCATCAGTCGTGGTGATTCCAGCTTGTGTGCTCTTGGGTTTTAATCTACATTTCTCATTTATTTTCTCTTCTCCTGGTTGAATGAGGAGATTATTCTCCATAGGTGAGGTGTCAGTTCTGACATCAGAACACGCTCGAGACAAAAAAGCTCTATATGCCCCATGGTGGGGTCTAGAAAAAGAGGGTAGATGTTTGTTCACAGAAGATTTTGTAATCAGCAAATGCAGTCACTCAGAACTAATTGCTTGTTCATAATGATGGGGTATAAAATGGAACGAGTCCAGCTTTACACAGGCCCCAGCGAAATAGGTGAGATGTCAGTTCTGACATCAGAACACGCTCCGAGACAAAAAAGCTTTATATGCCCCATGGTGGGGTCTAGAAAAAGAGGGTAGATGTTTGTTCACAGAAGATTTTGTAATCAGCAAATGCAGTCACTCAGAACTAATTGCTTGTTCATAATGATGGGGTATAAAATGGAACGAGTCCAGCTTTACACAGGCCCCAGCGAAATTTGCCCTCAGATGGTATTTATTTAAAAAGTCTCCTCAGGGTAAATGCTAAAAGTTCGTGTTTACATAGGAGACACGTGGAGACTGCATTTTCCGTTGGCAACCTGTGCATTTATTTCTGTTTCACAGAACACAAAGAAGAGCAAGTGATGTATATAGTAGTTGGGATGAAGGAGTAAAGTAAGTTTGCAGTTTCACATGGAAAATATATGCAAGTTTTAAAGTTTTCAGCAGGTGTTGTTTCCATCGTATACTCAGAATCTGCACATATGCTATATTGTGTAAACTTATCTCCTTCCTGGATCTTGCCTTTTAATGTTAATATAAACAACCTCAAAGGAACATAAATCAGAGCATAGTGTCTCCCCTGTGCATGGCTATTCTTCCCGTTTTTCCTTGCAAGACCGTGTATTTTCCTCACTGGGTCAGGTTATGTAAAGCTTTTTGCTACTGCTGGTTTTGAGGTGACAAGTACCGATTTCTGAGGTAACAGGAACTGATAGCAAAGCTTCTATAGGTACATCGCTGATAAAAGGAAGACTAGGGAAAATGTGGGCCCTTTCCAGAAGGAAACGGGAGACCTGGATACCCAGGACATGGAGAAGGCTGAGGTACTCAATTCCTTTTTTGCTTCAGACTTCTCCGACAAGTGCTCCAGCCACACCGCTCAAGTCGCAGAAGGCAAAAGCAGAGAATGGGAGAATGAGGAACCACCTGCTCTAGGAGAAGATCAGGTTCCAGACCATCCAAGGATGAAGGTGCACAAGTCCATGGGACCTGATGAGAGGCACTTGCAGGTCCTGAGGGAACTGGCAGAAGAAGTGGCTAAGCCACTGTCCATCATATCTGAGAAGCCGTGGCAGTCTGGGGAAGTTCCCATTGACTGGAAGAGGGGAAACATAACCCTCATTTTTCAAAAGGGGACAAAGGAAGCCCTGGGGAACCACAGGCCAGTCAGTCTCACCTCTGTGCCCAGCAAGATCATGGAGCAGATCCTCCTGCAAATTATGCTAAGGCACATGGAAAATAAAGAGGTGACTGGTGACAGCCAGCATGGCTTCACTGAGGGCAAATGGTGCCTGACCAATTTGGTGGCCTTCTGTGATGATGAGGTTACAGTGTTGGTGGATAAGGGAAGAGCAAGTGACGTCATCTACCTGGACTTGTGCAAAGCATTTGACACTGTCCCGCATGACATCCTTGTCTCTAAATTGGAAAGACATGGGTTTGACGGATGGACCACTCGGTGGGTAAGGAATTGGCTGGATGGTCACACTCAAAGTGTTGCAGTCAACAGCTCAATGTCCAAGTGGAGACCGGTGACAAGTGGCGTTCCTCAGGGACTGGGACTGGTGCTGTTTAACATCTTTGTCGGTGACATGGACAGTGAGATGTAGTGCACCCTCAGTGAGTTTGCTGATGACACGAAGCTTGAATACAACCTGTCTTACTCTCTAGGACTCCAGGTACACCACAAATGGTTCTGCTGTTACCGACATGAAGGCTATTCCCATGGCACTGGCTGACACAGGCAGGGCAGCAAGGTGCCAGCCATGGCTGTACCAAGATGCACAAGGGGCACCTTTTAGCACCAGTAATCTCGCCAGGATCCTAAATAATATGTCTTTTCTACTGTTCTGAATAAAGCAGTTCTGTAGATTGATTGATGTCTTTAAGTGTCTTTAGAACCATGTGTTGTGTTCTGCTAGAGCGTGGAGAATGTTCTTCTCTCTGGTGTGGAAAATCTCTTCTTGATGAGCATTACAATATACTGAATTTTTTGCATCCTTCCACAAAAATAATTTTATACAATTAGCTAGGGAACAGAGAAGTACATCTGAAGCCAGGTTTTTCCACATATTTCCATCCACAATGAACGTACTGATTTTATTACTCAACACTACTAGAAAACAAACCGATTTATGACATGACATGGCAGTTTTTTCCTGGTTCATGCATTAGTTAATTCACTTTTATTGATTATTAATAATGTATCAATATATTTATTCATTATAGAATAACTAGGCATTTCTAGTGCAATTTAAGGTTTTCTAACTGTGCATAGAAATCTAGCCTGAGGACTACTTATTTCAGCAGCCTTGTGTTTGACATTAGTGGCTAAGATCAGAAAAAATTAAAAGGTGACAGGCCACAGATTTACGCTGCAGACTTTTATCTTACATATGTGTTTATAGGGTACGTAATAGCTATGCACCTTATATGTACTCAAGCCTTTCATCTTCTCAGTTAAACTCTTGATCTGCCAAAGAGAGTTTTGAAAACTGACTGTCTTGTCTTGCTTTAAAGGTTTGAGATTTCTTTGGCTGGAGGGATACTTCTGCTCTCAATACAGAGAGAAAAGGAACAGCTACCCAATAAATTATCTTTAGTGCAACAAGCCTTCCCACAGCTGTGCAGAATAGTCCTTTCCCTTCTGTCTTTTTCTGTTTTCTTTATCTTAAAATTGAGTGGATGGCATCTGTAACATCTTTGGTTGCAATCGTCATTGAACTTTTTTGATGTTTCAGGATTGTTTTCAGACAATTGCAAGTATTTTTGAAAAGGGGATTGCAGTGAAGAAGTGAGTGTAATCTTCATAGTGCTTTTTACTATGCTATATCAGTACAATTATTGCATATTCAATGTGGCATTTCTTTACCCTGAAAAATCTTCTCATATCAAATGTAATACACACTGCAGTGGGTTTTAAATAAGCGCATGGACTCATGTATTATGTGCACTGACTGGAACTGTCACTAGGTGTAAAGGATAATGCTATCACAATTGGGGCAGGGTAGTGTTACATTTCACTTCACAGGCAAACCTAGATTATCATCTGTGTAATGATTTCCTTGCAGTTCATTTGTGATATGATGGGCAAATAATAGTGATAAAATAATGGTTACCAGGTTACACAAATGTTCTTTTGCAGACCATAATACCCAGTAAGTTGTTAAAGGTTATAAACAGTGACATTTTTTGGTGTCTAAGTGACCCAAAAAATGCTTGTGTCTGAAAAAGCATCTTTTTCAGCTCTGCTGGAGAAGATGTTCTATTATTTTCTCTTTTTATTTTTCAAATTCCTATCATTGTGGAAGCAAAAAAAAAAAAAAAAAAAAAAAAAAGAATTTGGTATTGTTGTTTTGTTCAGAAAGGTTT
>NW_009597315.1:56329-64519 GCF_000690535.1 Cariama cristata
AGAGAATTTGTGATTGATGTTCTGTTCAGAAAGGTTTGGAGGATTGACCCAAAGGTGCATTGCCAACAGGAACCTGATAGCGCAGAAGTCAGCAGCGTAACAGTAGAATCAAGAAAGAAGGACAGGAGGCTCCCTTCCACTGGAAAGAGATGAGACATTTCCAGACATTAGTCTTAGAAGGAGGGTTTTCTTCTGCAGGTACATCAAACATAATGCATTTCTTGTGACAGAGGCAGCGGCAGCAAGGAACGGAGCTTGTTGGAGGTGCAATTTTAGCAGCAACTTCTATTGGGAGTGACTGAAGCACCACCGCTACAGCCAGGGAGGAACCAAATGGCTGGAGAGGGAGGCTGGAGCATGCAGAGAGGGTACACGAATACCAGTATGGTCCAAGCACTGGTATCACTGGTACTTCCCATTTGGCCTCTGCTCAGAGCGTAAGATGAGCACAGTGCTGAGGAGCACTGTGTCCTGCAAACCCTGGTCCTCCTAAACCATCCGGTGCCTTAGCATTGTATCACACCTCAGCCCTGAACATCCCTGTGTTCATCCCAATTCTTCTTTCACTACCATGGCAAGCATAAAGCCCTCTTTTTACTAGGAAATCTCTCTGGGAGCTGGCTCTGTGCCCTGGACAGGGTCTCACTGTGGCTTGGGGGAAGCAAAGGCAGAGGTTATTGCTTGTTGTTGGAAAGGACAGCTCTGGTGTGCACTCTACCAAAACAAACACTGGGCAGCAGTACAAAGTTGCCTCATCAGGTTTGGGCCAGACAGGTATATCTGAATTTGTAAACAAGTTCAGATTATGTTTTAAAAGCTCAAGATAGACTAAATCAAGACCTAAGACACACTCTGCTGCTCTTCCAGCTCCCACAGATCCAGGAAAACGGTAGCTGAGTGCCAGGAGGATCCCAGACATCAGTGACCCCAGATGCTCCAGACCATAGGGGTAGGAGGGGAGAGCACTCCTCACAGCTAGACGGAAAGCTCGCATTCACTGGTCAGCTCAGTATGAACTTCAAGAGCTTGGAAACTCAGAGGAAGCCTCCAGGATTTTCCAGGCTTAGCGAGTGGGGTGAGTGTCACCCAAGACATGCAAGACCCCCCATCCTAGAGCGGGGGGCTCTGCTGGCACAGGGCAGTGGGCAGAAAACATTTCTAAGATGTTTTCCTTGCAACTCAGGAGCAGATCTTCAGCAAACAAACCCATTTTGTTGGTGGGAAGGGCAGAAGAATGTGAAGGTTAAGGTACCCAGAGTCTACTTAATATATGCCTTATTAAACACTAAGAAGACTCTGGTCACAGCAACTATATTCTCAGATGAGGCATCTAGAAAATGATTAGCATCTAATCCAGCAACAGATCACAGGTCACTGGGGTACAGACGAGGTGGTTCATGCATAAGGGGGCCTGTCATGGTGGAATGCAAAGGGGGCAAGCTAGACCCAGCTCTCTGCTCCCAAATTACAGGGTGGATACAGCTGTCCCAACTTACTTGGCTGATAAACTTGAAACAAACCACAGGCTGTATGACTGGAGTCACTGTTAAGAATACTACAACAAAATACATAAGTAAAGGAACAATACCAGAATTTAAATTATTGAAATGTATATTTTTAATTCTATACTGAGTAATCGACAATACTTATTCGATGATTATAATGCTCAATTTGATATACAAGAATTTAAAATTTAGCATTTTTGTAAAATATTCTTGGAAACCAGCCATTAACAGTGGAATGCAATCATGAGGCATTGATTAGAGGTTTGGTTTTTTTGGTTTTTGTTTTGTTTTGTTTTGTTTTGTTTTAATTATTATTCTGTGGTTAGAATGTATTTTTCATAATTTAACTTATAAGTCAAACTTCCAAGTCTATCAACACATTCCTAGAATGCTAACTGAGACTGACTGGGCTGAATAAGGTGGATTTGTGCAAACATGTCATCCTGGTAGAATGAAGAAGATGAGAGGAAGCTGAAGCACTGTTATAAAGCCTAGTCTGCCAGTCCTGGTGGTACCATGCAAAAGCAATTCTGCAATCAACAATTGTGAATTGTAATGTTCTAAAATTGTGACAGTTGTCTGCTTGGTAAACTGAGTCGGAGCCATTAGGAGAGAGCATCTCCTCCGCTCTGTGCTCCGCCTCACATCGGCCCTCCTGCAGGCAGGGGACATGATGACAAAGTGCCAGGAATCCCTGTGCAGTACCGGGTTGAGTCACTTAATCCAGGCTTTAAAAGGTTCCATTAAATGGTGTGTTCCTCATTTTCTGGTTACCCCAGCTGAGAGCTTGATCCTGATCTGTAGAAATTAACTTGCAGAGTGTTACACAGTGCTAGTAATGCAAAGGAAAACATGAAGGTCTTCCCAGTCTCATGCTGGACATGAATGATCCAGTCAGTAGTTTTGGCGTTGATTCTCCACTGCTTATATTCCCTAAAATATTTTTTAAAAAATCCTCCCCTCTGAGTAGCATTTTTGTGAAAATAAAGTAATTGCTGTTCACGTAGCACTCAGATATTCAGTGATGAGTAACACAAAAAAGAGAAGAGCAGAATTTCAAAAACACTTGGAAACTTAGGCGTTAGAGCTGACAGCAACAAGAGGGCAGAAGGAGAATAGCAAACGGCTGCTTGATAAGTGGGACCCAGCCACGCTGGGCAGCAGCTGCGGCAAGGGTCCTATGGAAAAGATAGCACAAAACCATTTTGTCTCACAAATGCAGGCACACACAGGAAGATGCCCAAGTTTGCCCAAGAGGCAGCCTTCATTCTGCTGTTCCCTAACTTGGGATGTTTGACTTTGCAGCCTCTGCAGTTACTTACCTGTATGGGTGCTAAAAAGTCATCTAAAACTGACAACACAGAGAAGAAGGGCTATGAAATGATGATGCAAAACCGTATGGCATAACACAATATTTGAGCTGTATTCCAGAAACTCCTAGCTCTATTTAGAAAGCAGGACCTAAAGATTTGATAAAGAAAACCCATTCTGAAAAATGGGATTAAGGTATTCAGTTAAATTCAGTTGTAAATGATAAACAGGATAGCTAAGTATTCTTAGAAGCTATCTGAAAAAAATGTTCTGTTAACTGTGTACTTCAGGATTTATGTATCAAACAAGTATCTTCCAATTCTCCTCTCAGTGTCATCATTCCAGTGTCACCAGTCTGTTGTTCATTCCAGTGCTACCAGTTTCAGCTGGGTATTTGACACCTTCCACCCAGTCAGAGTTTTCTAGTCACTGCTTACATGTTCAGGAGCACGTGCGGATGGTAACGTTGATAAACTTTCATTGCTCTCTTGTCACAGTTTGCATTTTTATACATCAAGTGCTTATTTAATTTCTAATTGCTTGCAAAATATGCTGTCTGCAACTGGATCGGAGGAGGAGTTCGTTTTTGAAAGTTTCTTACCATTTTGCCTTATTCAGTACAACTCTTAGACTGAGTTCATGTCTCTGTTTCCAGTGGGTTTGTACCTAGAGGAGACCTTTGCAGTAATAACAAGGAGAGATTCTACTTTACAAGACAGAGGTCTCAACACAGTGTGGCCAGAACGTTTTATCCTGGATCAAATATAGCAGAGCTAATTAAGCTTTGCAATGACTCTTGTTTCCATAGTTCACTAGTTGCCCTTGCTACACACGCTGTGGATTTCCACTCAGTTTTAAGAGCCATCTGGTTTTCATATCTCCGGCTTAGGACATGATCAGCTACTTTCATTTTTTCCATAGTGTAAGTGGGCTAGTATCCATATATCCCTATCACACTTTAAAGTTCATTTCCACCCTATAATACGTGTCTAGGCTTTCCTGTACATACTGTATTTGGCAACAATCTTTTTTTCCCCGACATTTTTTATTTTATTTTCATTTTTATAGTGAACGTAGCTCTCGTAAAAGGTGGTGGACTGACAACTCTGGCAGATGAAACCTGGCTTATCTGTACAGAAGACATAGCAAAAGGATACGGCAAAGTGATCTTCCTTTAGGGTTCTCAATATCATACATTATCCTTGAACAGGAAAGAAATTCTTCAGGACTGAAAGCAAAAGTCCCTGTAATAGTTCAACTAGCACGAATTTGTTCTAGTGGTGATGGTTAAGTATAGTAAGACTTTGCTGATAACCTTTTATTCAATAATTTTCACAGACACAGGAACACAGTCAGATGCTAATGCCAAATTCTGGCCATGAAATCTACACTTGTGACTCCATGGCTCCCACTGCTAAATGTTATCTTTCACTGATTTTAGAAAGACGAGGACAATATGTATTGGCCTGGGAATTTTACAACTTTACATTAAGTCAAGAGCATTATTCACACCATTTTAAATATGTCTCAGATTTAAAGTCGAGATTGAGGGTTGCTGTGCTTAGAAGTCAAAGTTCCTCATACAGTCAAGGGAGGGAGACTCTAGAGAAGGTCACGAAAGTCCCTGAAATAGAGATCTACAGCCTGAGTAGATGGCCACAACCTGGAGATATAACAATAATGGAATTAGAGGTAAACTCCTTGTTCTCTTTTGTTTAGTGTTTCAAACTGATTGCCACATTTTCCCCTAGGTCATCATGATCTAGTGGCTTTCGGTAAGTTTTTGCTTCCCTTTAGTGTATGAAACGTGGCTGGTCTGGGCATACCTCACTTCATTGGTGGTGCAGAGCTTTGGGCAGCGAGGACACTTCAGCTTTTCCCACTCTATGTATGTAACAATTACAAGACAAGAGGCTGATACACAATAGAAAGAAATTAGACAGTATTTTACAGAGTGATTATTTTATTGTAAATTATAGGTTATTTTCTGAACAGTGGAACTCCACAAAACTGTTTTATGTCCTTGTCGCTCACCCATGTTCCCAAAGCTCCTTGCCCCTTTCAGCCCCACCGGGCAATACAAAGCAGTGCATAACACGTGTTATATGTGCGCTGGCTAGCTGCTTCCAACAAAGCAAGTCTGACTTCTGCTGGACTTTTCCATCAGTCAGAAACTGATCTGGATCTCTCTCTTCTGCTCAGCCAGCTATTTTTATGGAATTTGTTGGAAGTTTTCTTTGAGAAGTTTTCTGCTATTTCTAATCTGACTTAAACTGGCCAAAAAGAGCCCTATGAATAGATAACATAATATATACATATATATGTATAATTTATATTACATCAATATTGCTAAATGATAAATGTCTATAGCTAAATACTATACCTATGGATAGATAACTATAAACAGTTAATGTGATCTCACCCTAACGTCCCATTTTTTTAGGAACAATCCATGGACCAGGAACCAGGATCCTCTGTCCTTTCCCTTTTCTCTCTGCTACCAAGAATTTCCTAGGTAAGGGTCTTGGAAAAAATTCCACCTTTATTTCTCTCAATGACATTGGAAAAGAGAATAATTTCAATAAAAGGGGAAGTTCAGATCTCCTCAGCACCGAAGCCACAGTCACCAAGACCATGCACATTGTCAAACTCTCCTTACAGACAGGTAGAAAACAAAATCCTCATCGGGCATAGGAGAGAGAGAAACTTCTGCCACTTTCCCCCTCATCAGTGGAGTCATACTCCCTGATTTACCAACATCTTTTCTCAGAGATGACTGAGGAGTAAGGGAGCTATAGGTGCAAACAGCATGCAAAAGCCAGTACCAGCACATGAGCATCATGCCCGACCCAGGCGTGGGGCTGAGCGGCCACGCAGCAAGAGGCATCACACACAGCTCTGTGGGCAGGACCTCTTCTCGTACAAGTGTGTAATTTAGGGTTAGGCAGCCTGTGCAAAAGGGTTTGGTACAACAATGCAAGCAGCAAACACCTGACTCAGCCTCAGGTTTTCTTAAGGCAGAAGCCTTATCTGAGATTCTGTCCCAGCTCTGAACCATTCACAACTCAGTAACTTTTGCATGGGACATCTTGGATTTTAATCACAAAGCTCCAAACAGATTAACTTTTTCTAAGTTTTGGGAAGGCCAGCTTGCAACCCAGCCTCATACTTGTCTTTCATCCTGAGAAAAGGGGAGATGTGTTGAGAAAATTGGACAGAGACACAATTGTAAAAAAATGCAGATAAATCTATTTACATATTGAACCCCATGTCAACAAGCAAGGACAAAGGAAATGTTTTTTCTTTCTTGTCCCTCGCCCTTTACTTTAAGAAGCAAGATGGTATGTCATGCTGTGGCTGAGCGAGTAAAGTGATCCATCAGACTGCCACCACCTCTAAAATCCATAGCTTCTTGATACTAAATTTATGCCTTTATCAGCTGGGTCACTTGTACCAAGCAATCTCAGGAAAGGTCATTTTTCAGAGAATATCTATCAAACAGTCAAAACCTAAATCATCTTCTGTCCTATCCAATATCTATCGAATGTGGTAAAGGCAGTCAGCAGCGGTCAGACAGAGGGCTAGCTACAGTATTTCTCCCTGGAGTGTGGTCGAAGCCTGATTACAAGTCTATTCCTTCCTCCTGTACGCCCACCTCTCAAAAGTAGCATGTTTTCTGACAGCAGGTGTAAAGCAAAAATCAATCCTTCATAAGTTAGGATGCTGATTTCACTAATAAAGAAAGAATTCAAGGCACAAGGAATGCACTCAGGAAGAATGACAGCCCAAGCAGCAGCTTTGTACTATTAATTTCAGGTGATAAACTGCTATCCAAACTATCGACCAGCCGGTCAGCCGAGCCGCCCTCCTCTACAGCTGTGCGCGCTCACACGTGATGCCGCCCTCCGTCCTGAACTTTGCACTGGAAGAAAGTGGGCATGGAAGTAACAGAGATAGGAGGTCTTGTGGAGTAAGCAGACAGTGGAAAGAGAGGCTACATGAAAAGTAGAAAACTTACACCAGAATTATCTTGGTCTGTGGGAAGAGAGAGAAACTTTCTTTGGAGATGAAGCAAAAGAGCACAGACTTGAATGCTCCTGTCACCAGGCAAATTAAGCTATTTTTTTCCTCTTTTTAAATTATAAACTGTGAATGATGCTCTGTCAAAGCTAGTTCTATATCTACAGCAAAGTAGTAACAGAAAACAAATTATAAAATCCTAATCTGAAAGCTCCTCGTCTTCCTAAGAGAATACCCATGGACACACACAAAGCCACTCCTGCGGAGTGCATGCATGCGGTAGGGATAACGACTGAATAGAAATAATCTTGATACAAATCAAACTTTCCATATTTTTGAAATCAAAGAGATTTAAGAGAATCATAAACCCCAAAGCTGTTCCCTCAAATGATTTCAACAGCTTGAGGCAAGTTCATTAAAACAGCGTATCTCCAGTCTTTCAGCGGAGACAAGCTCTCCATAGGACAGTGCTTTTGCTTATCTGGGAAGAGTTTCTTGCTGAGCTCCTGCTGCTTTATTCAAGACTGGTGCTGGGCTCCTGTTACTCTTCTCCTGAAAAAACAGCTAGTCACTGCTGCCTGATGGATCTAAATAAGGCAACGCCAAGCATAGAGACCACACTCTGATACAGAATATGATTACTATGGGAAGCCTTCCAAATTCGAAACAGCCAGGAATTTTAACCTTGGAGCCAAGGCAGTTCTAATAAGGGGCGGGGGGAAATTGCCTTCTGAATTTAATTTGCAAAGTAATGTTAATAGGAAAAGAAGTAACTTATATATACTTCTCTTGTCTTCTAATGAGAAGTACGATGAAATGCCAGGAAGATGCAAAATCCAGATTATCTAAGTCCAAGACCCATGATTTAGCCAGAAAACCAAAGGATACACATACGTGTGTATGGTAAATGAAAAACTATAGAGGCTGGACATAGATATAACAATTTAGTTTGGAAGTTAAGTATCTGGGTTCACATAAAATTACGTCATATGTGTCACATTTTAAAGCGGGGAAGGCTTGTTCCACAAAAATGTGTGTATTTTTCCCAACTCCACTACTTGGTTTGAGGCAATGTATTGTTTCTCTGCACAAGTTCATCTCACTTGATTCTTGGCGGCTATGAAATATCATTCTCATTCTAATGACTTCAGACTATGTTTGTTGTCTGTTAGGGCTCGGGACTTAACGTGAGAAATAGAGCCCAATGGGAAAGATTTTCCCCGTCCTCCATACATACAGTTCCAGAGTCTCTTAGGTCCCAAATATGTGTCTTATCCTATATCTTTTGTATATTTAAAATAGATAATGTCTCCTATCCAGGTACTCATCCCCCTGAGCTGGAAGACAGGGACAG
>NW_009597316.1:0-2303 GCF_000690535.1 Cariama cristata
ACGCCTCGGAAAGAGTAATGGAATGTCTTTCCCCTTTAGTTCCTCTGTATTATGTAGCCCTTGCTGTATTAGCAATTGCTATAGTTGAGTTTCCTGATATTAATATTTTGTCCTTGTAAGTGTTCCCCCTGTAAGAACCCCTGTAAGAACCCCTGTAACCGATGTTCTCCTTCCCCTCCTGATTCTGAGGAACTATGAAGACTGGGTGTAGAATGTTTCAGTTTGTAAAGTTTGTTGAACCTATGTTATGTTCGAGTTTTTGTCAAGTTTTGTAAAGTTGGTTGAATTTGTAAACTGTTTGTGATTTTGTGGAGAATGTTTAAAGTTGGTTGATACTGTTAAAAGTTATTGCGCCCGCGCTCTCCCTTCTCTCTCGCTCTCTCTCTCTCTCTCTCTCACCCACCCACGGCCTGAGGCAGCAATGTCGAGCCACGGGGTGGTGTAAGGGACCGTCAGCTGTACTGTCTCAACATTGCTGGAAACCACCGGAAACCACCGTGCCTGCCACTACTCCGCTACCAGATAACCACGTCCTGTGACTGCGTTGTTGTCAGTTGAAGTTTGCATTTTGGGCCTGGGCTCTTCAGAAATGGTAGATCGGACCGGTGAGGTTATCTGCCTCTCAAAGCACAGGAGTCCCAGTGTTGTTGTGGCTGTGGAAGGGCTGCCCAGAGAAGCTCTAGCCTAGCAATAGCTTTCCTCCCTGTCATCATTGGTTTGGGAGCACTCTCTGGATGTTTTCATTTTGAGAGGTGGCCTCTAGCATGAATAGAAAATCACATGGGTGAGGTTATCTGCGTCTTAAAGCACAGGAGATCCAGTGTTGTTGTGGCTGTGGAAGGGCTGCCCAGAGAAGCTCTAGCCTAGCAATAGCTTTCACCCCTGGCATCATTGGTTTGGGAGCAATCCCTGGACAGTTCCATTTTAGATCTGGGCTCTTCCAGGAATGGCAGATGGCACGGGTGAGGTTAACTGCCTCTCCAAGCAGAGGAGTCCCAGTGTTGTTCTGGCTGTGGAAGGGCTGCCCAGAGAAGCTCTAGTCTAGCAGTAGCTTTCCTCCCTGGCTTCATTGGTTTGGGAGCCCCTGGACGTTTCCATTTTTACATCTGTGCTTTGACTGGAATGGTAGATCGCATGGTTGAGGTTATCTGCCTCTCCAAGCAGAGGAGTCCCAGTGTTGTTGTGATTGTGGAAGGGCTGCCCAGAAAAGCTTTAGTCTAGAAATAGCTTTCCTCCCTGTCATCATTGGTTTGGGAGCATTACCCGGACGTTTCCATTTTTGGCCTGGGCTCTTCCAGGAATGGCAGATCGCATGGGTGAGGTTATCTGCCTCTCCAAGCAGAGGAGTGCCAGTGTTGTTGTGGCAGTGGAAGGGCTGCCCAGAAAAGCTCTAGCCTAACAATAGCCTTCCTCCCTGGCATCATTGGTTTGGGAGTAATCCCTGGACGTTTCTATTTTTACATCTGTGCTTTGACAGGAATGGTAGATCGCATGGTTGAGGTTATCTGCCTCTCCAAGCAGAGGAGTCCCAGTGTCGTTGTGGCTGGGGACGGGCCGAGCAATGCCCGTGGCAGAGCAAATCACCTCAAGGTGTGGCAATGGTTTGGGAGCAATCCTTGGATGTTTCCATTTTCGTTTTGGCCTCTTACAGGAACGGCAGATCGCATGGGTGAGGTTATCTGCCTTCCCAAGTAACAGAGTGGCAGTGTTGTTGCGGCTGTGGAAGGGCTGCACAGAAAAGCTCTAGCCTAGCAATGGCTTTCCTCCCTGGCATCATTGGTTTGGGAGCAATCCCTGGACGTATCTATTTTTACATGTGTGCTTGACACCTTGTGTGTCAAGACAACAGTGATGAAGAAAGCTGCAAAAGCCCTCAAGGTAGGCACGGGGTTTTTATTCTGTTCTGCAATATTATAGCAACTGCAGTTAACGTGGAAAAGGTTCTGTAGAGAATACGATTCTGTTGGCTTGCGCTGTGTTGGCTAGAGCTGTGGTTTCCTAATTCTGCAAATAATGAGAGTAAAACGCGTAGAGTGTGTGTGTCCATACATTTCACTCTCAGTGCTCAGAAGACCAGGATCTCTTTCAGATTAGTAAAAAAACGGCACTTTGGCAGGAAGTGCTTACAATCTGTGATCCAGTGCTCACTGAAGTTGCTGGGAATCCATTTAGTGACTTCTGTGAGAGGCGGATTGGAGCCAGAGGGATCAATAATAAAAATTCAGTTTGAAGTAGTTCAGCAGTCTCTCTCTTTACTAGGTGAGTAAATCTCTGTAGGCCTAAATCTTTAGATCCTCATTGCT
>NW_009597317.1:0-11894 GCF_000690535.1 Cariama cristata
AACTTAAATGATTCTATGATTCTATGATTTATGGGCATTTTGTTCTGGAGGGAAGCTGGGGAGAGGAGATGAGCTCCAGAATAATTGCATGGAGGCATATGTATAATAATTGCATTTGAGAAATGGACTTGAAGATTTTCAGTTTAAGTCAAATAGTTTTCATACTCTAAGGTTAAATGAGAACACTTCTTTCTCTAACAGTGCTCTCTAAAAATCAGTCTTCCCTCATCCTGTTCTGGTGATAACCAACACCACCTACAAAAAGATAACAGAAAAACCAGAATCAGTAGACATATTCCATCCTGCAATAAGCTCTGTTGCAGCCATGCCTGTGACTTGCCATGGTCCTTGATGATCCTGACCTGCAGGCTTAACTTCGCAGCTTGACCTCGAACCTACCTCATCACCATGACTTGTCTGGCGACTTAACCTTTATTAGTGTTGCCAGACCTGCTCTGCTCCCTCTGCTTATGACTAAGGCCCAGGTCCAGCTCCTGCATCCCTTTCCCTGGAGGAGTAGCTGTCCTTGCTGCTCCCTGGATTTGCACAGCTGATATCTATCTGCTCTACTTTCTGTTGGGAAATACTTTAACAGTAAGGTATCCAGTTTCCATAGACATTCTTAAAGAATAAGACAGATTAAACGGAAAGAGTCTAGAAAGGAGTTACAAAATTATCATGGGTCAAGAAAATCACATTGGCAGGAAGAATTGGAAGAAACAGAGTTGTTTAGCCTAAGGTTGAGAAGAGTCAGAGGAGCAGTCTAAGTATATTTAAAGGACTGCACAAACAGGACAATACTCTGTATATACATGTAACGGATAGGATAAGAAGTAAGAGACCTTACCGGCAGTACAAAAAAGCACAGTTTAGATTTGCTAAAAAGCTATCTAATGATCATGAGAGCAACAGAGTAGAAAAAGTGGCCTGAGGAGACAGTGGAATTTCCATCTTTGTAGCTTAGACAAATACTCATGAGAAACAATGCACACATATTTGGCCCTGCCTTGGGATGAGGATGGATTATGTCATCCTCCAAGGTCTACCCTAGAATGTAAGAACCTTCATTTCTATCACTGAGGACTGCTGTTCTGAGTCCAGGTAATTTCTTGTAGTTCACAGCTTAGTGCTCCTCTTCCGCAACATCCCACGCCTCAAAAAGCTTTCTGTACATGGTTCTGCTCCTTACCATTTGTTCCTTACTGAAACTCTGACTTTCTGAAGACTGCTTGTGTACAAGTGATATTCTTCTCTTTCAGTTACACCTGATGTGAATTTATTGAGCTAGATTGCTCTATCCTTCTTAAGATAAGGGAAAAAACAAGGTAAAAATATACTTGAGGGGAAGAATAAGAATTACACTGCTCCTCAGCAGAAATGCAACATGTTAGATGAAACAGACCTGTGAACTTCCGTATTTTTGAAGGCACAATCCCTGCATCTCCCATTTTCTGACAGTTCCACGTACAGTAGTTGCTGCATCTATCACAATATTTTCAGTGCGTACTATGATGTGTGACAAACTGCTTAATAGTATGTACAAGCTGTTATGGCTGTCAATAACTAAGACATAATCAGGGTTGTCTTATGGTCTCTTTTAGCTGATTATCTTGGTGGGATCAACCATAGCAAAGGCAAAAATCCTCCTTGGAGAGCAGCCTTCAGGTTGTGGAGTCTCCTTCTCTGGAGATATTCAAAACCTGCCTGGACATGATCCTGTGCAACTTGCTGTAGGTGACCCTGCTTTGGCAAGGGGGTTGGACTGGGTGATCTCAAGAGGTCTCTTGCAACCCCAACCATTCCGTGATTCTGTCATTCCCAGCAGAAGGTGCTGCTTTTCACCACCACACTCCAGCACACCACTTAGTGAAGGATGTGGGCAGATTTCTCTGTATCAATGTTTAACTAGGTAGCCCCGCTATTTAGAGTCTGATCTTCAAGTTTTTGCTCAAAGGAAGCAAAGTCTCACATGAACAAAGAAGAACCTTTAATTCTAACAGCTGAAGATCTAAGTTTGCTCTACTTTAAGCAGGATTTACCATGGAAAAAATATTCACAGTACATAGAACTCCAGAGAGCTATAATTCTAAACAAGCAAAAATGTACAAGCAAAAACCTACTTCACACAAATGCAGTGAGATAAGCAGTACCTTCAGTGTTTTTTCTGCATAAAAAGAAACCTTTCAATGATTTCTTGTATGGTTAAAAATTGTTTTCAGCACATATTGGCAGAAATGTTTATTTTCTGTGCTGGAACACTAAGGACTATTCCCCAGAATGGAAGCATTCAGAAAAGTGATAAATCCTTCCCCTGATCTTCAGTTTGGAAATCTGAAGAAACAGAGGTAAAATGTATTGGAACATATATGTCTTGTGAAGTTAAAGCATCAGTACTGCTTCCTCTTTTCTTTTTCCTCTTTTAAAACACGTCAAACCTACTCTCATTTAGCATCTTTTAATTTAAGTTGGAGGGTTTTTTCTAAAGTCTATCACAAAATAAATGTTCTGTCTCCTACAATTAGCAGAGAGCACTGGCCAGTTGCCCAAGTGACTAATCAACATGAAACTTTTACCAAGACATACTGCAAAGGACATACACTATTATGTGCCAGATTCTGTCACTACTTTTAAGGTGATAAGATGAAATTTCAGCCACAGATCAGTTTCTTGCTGTTAAGTTTTGTCTCATTTGAAAAGATGATAACTAACATCAAATTATATTTTGAGATTCCAGCAAGAAAATGTTTTGCAAATGCTAATGTCCTCATAGAATTAAGTATTGTACGATTATCTTCACTTATTGCTACCCTATCCTTCAGAGCAGCAAAAAAAGAGTTCTAGTTTAACTGCACAGTAACATAGACAGAAATAGACACAGATAGTGACAACTGCACCAGAATTTCTCAGCCAGTCTGAAAATTTTCAACAAGTGCGTAGCACTGTAAGTGGTTCTCTCTTTGGTAACTGGATGCTAGACTACTTTTGACTGAAGAAAATTTCATATGCTTAATAACATCTAATTCATCTCGTTAGCTCTATTTTCTCTGTTTCCTTAGCAATCCAGGCTACTAAGGATCTTTTTTTTCACCCTCCACAGGAGCATTCAGTTCCTTGATTTACTTTCAGTTTATGGAACAAAGGGAATATGTGCTTTTTCTCTTTTTTTGGTGTGGAGACCCCTCACCTTAGAACCACATGAATTTCTTATCACCCCTTGAAAATGGGAGCGACAGTCAATGCAGCACTTGCCAGGGACACACCATAAGCAGCCTGAACGTGGCCATTTCTAGACCGCAGCTTTGATTTTTGTCTTTGTGTCTTACTCAAGAAATAAGTTTTCTAACAGATCCTCCTTCTTGGCTGGATCCTCCTTCTTTTGTACAATGGGCCTTATAAGATGGGCAATTCATTAATGATATTAGCTGCATCCTGTAAGGCTCCCTGACAAGCTGTAAGTACGTAGTCCAAAGATATACGGTTATGCAGTCCCTAAAAAGGACGCCAGGTGCTTCCTTTATCTTTGGGTGTCTTCTCAGTTCTCCATATGCTCCAAAGCAATTGCTGTATCTGAGAGGCACACTGAGGACGTAGATATATGGGTAGTCTAGTTATTTGTTGGCTCTCTGGATTTATGACAAGCTTTGAATGGTTATTGCACATAACTCATTGCTATTTCCCCCAAAAAAGAAGTTGTTAGAATTTTTTAGCAGGCAATACTCCACATCAGAGCATGCCAGCACATCTGTGACGAGAGTCAGACAAAAAAAAAAAAAAACATTCAAAGAAAAATACCTGAACACTTAATTCACCTCTGCAAATCTCCCTGTGGCACTCTGCAGTCAGATCCTGGTCCTCCTCCAAGCCTCTGCTCTGCTCCCTGATGCAAAATCATATTTTGTTTGGGTAGCAGACTTTTTTCCTCAAGGTGTGCCAAAGTCACTGGCTTACACTTCAGTAGCTGGTGACAGCAGCGTACCCACTGGCTCCTGGGGATTGCAGCTGTTTGTACTCTTCACCGCTCAAACTTAGAAGTGCCTACGGGACCTTGAGGAAAAATGTTCATCTGAATATCTGAGGCTGTGTTGTACAATATGTTGTCTAATTTCAACACTGTGGTATGCTGGCTTCCCTAGGAGGCTTCCTTAATGTAGTCTTATCGCTTGATATACTCCGGTGGCTGCAATGCGCTTAGCTCACTGGGAATGTGGCAAAGCAAAACCACTTGAAAACAAACACTGCTCATCATTGATGGGGAGAGGAAGGAGCAAGTAAACACAGACTGTGCTGGGGATACAACAGGCTGGGCCAGGCAGCCTCTTCTGTTGCAAAGGCATTGGCTGCCCCCGCCTACCCAGGCTGCAAATGCTACCTGGTCCATCCCGCTGTGAAGCAGGGGGTGGCCAGAGCCTGTCTACACCATTCAGTTGCCCTCCGTGGGGACAGCATCCGACACCTTCTGTGCACCAGCTAAAGGGGCAGCTGGTCCAAGCGTGACCCTCAAAGAAATGCAAATTTTTTTTTTGCAGGAGACAAGCAATACCGTAATGGCATCATCCCATATGTTTTCACCTGATGGACATAAAAAAGAAAGAAAAAAAGGTAGACAGGGCTATTCCGTAATGCTGCTGCTGGTTACAACCATGTTTTGAATCAATATATCACTCCAGGATATTGCCCTCATAATATATTGCATCAATACATCAACAAAGCAGTGTAACTTTGATACTGCACTGTGCCATAAATCATCCTCCCATCGCCAGCTGTAGAATTTATTGATTAGCAGGATGGATATCTGGAGGAGAAACATACAACTCTGTTCATATTTTTGCCTGGTGCTTAAGGAATATGTGGAAAACAAAATTCTAATTTCCTTTCAGAGCAGCATGTGTTGTGTCTGGGAAAGAGAAGCAAGCTCAGATCTTTCTTCCTCTGGTCCTCGGTGTGCTGCCATCTCTGCAGAGGAGCATTTCTTATCCCCATGGCAACGGGAGGAGGAACACAATTTGGCTTTCTGTGGAGGACCCTCTCGATAAAGCAGCCCAGAGGTTTTGGCTTCCCACAACCCAGGCAGCAGCAGCTGGGCTTCCTTTGGGACTGGTGCTGCCCTGGGACACCTGAACCAGCTCCCCTCAGCACAGTTTTCCATCCCAGCACCCTACATTTTCTCATGAAAATGACTAAAAGTAATAAAAAGTGTTTTGGTGGCACATGCGAAGGAGAGCCCATCCCTCTTCCCAGAGCAGCAGGGACAGATGGAGAGGGTAGGGCAGGGGGAGCCTGGCTCCCAGCAGGTGCGTGGGCGAGATACGTGCCGGGACAGCTGGGCTGACTGCGAGGAAGCTTCTTGCAGCGGCACCCAGCTGAATCGGTGCTGGGGGCATGGATTTCAAAGCTCCTTTACACCTTTTCTCCCCTCTTTTCTCCTCTCACTTCCAGACACAAAATCTTATTGCCACTCTTTATCACTTTCCTTCCACCTTCCAGAAGTCCCACCGTGGGACATCAAGCAGCTATTATTTTTTCCTGTGATGCAATGTGGATACCTGCCTGCAACCTTTTCTGCCAGTCCACCTAACAACATTTTCTCCCTGGATATTTCACCCTTTTTGTCTGATCTGGGGCCTGGAGGAGGATAATGTTTTCCATCAGGTCTGAAGGAAAAAGCACAAAACTGTAAATCTTGGATGGTACTGTCTAACTACATCTCAGAATAAATTAAATGAAACAAACATGATCATTGAAATCCTGACTAGCAGGAGATGATGGATCCAATGGTCTGTCTCTGACATATGTGAGCAATAAAATCAGTTCTGTGGGAGAAAAAGCAGAGACACTTTGTGGTGCAGGAAGAAACAAGGTAATGCAGGTTTCAGACTGCTGCGATGCTACAGGGTGGAAATGCTGGACTCTGATACTAAACATTTTCCTCAAGACCTTCTTAAACATACAAGTAAACCTTTAAAAATCAAAACTCCAAGGAAGAAGCCCTAACTATTGCCTGGTAATCAGTATGTTGTTCAGAGATTCTCTTAACTTCTCCTATGGCCACAGATAAGTTTAAAGCAGAGTACTGCCTCTCGGACTGCCAGTGCTACACAGTTGTCCACAGAAATGCTGTATTCTTTCTTTTAAGGAGGGAGGATGTATGCCAATTATCAGGTGGACAACTTTCTCATCCTGATACCTGGGGCCAAACAGCTTGTGATTAAAGTCTTTCAGAAAAATGAGTTCCAAGTGAAGAAGAGTCAGTCATGATTGCTCCAAAACTCCACTTTTCTCTGGGTGAAGCCACTTTTCTCTGGGTGAAGCCAGGTCTTAAGACTATATTTCAGAAGATTGGAGAAGGTTGGAATAGGATATCCTTTCAGATTAGTAAATCAGTCATCAGGTAGATTAAGAAAATTCATAAGAGGAGGCCGTTAGTGTGGAATAAAAAGACAGTAAAAGGACATTTATACAAAATACCTATTCTGAAATAGCTTCAGATGCAGGCAACCCTTTACTGTAAATGAAAAGAACACAAGCTTCGGAAGTGGGCCCATGTGAACCTCACGAGGTTCAACAAAGCCAAGTGCAACATTCCTGCACCTGGGTTGGGGCAACCCTCAGTATCAACACAGGCTGGGGGATGAAGGGATTGAGAGCAGCCCTGAGGAGAAGGACTTGGGGGCACTGGTGGATGAAAAGCTGGACATGACCCGGCAATGTGCGCTCACAGCCCACAAAGCCAACTGTGTCCTGGGGTGCATCCAAAGCAGCGTGGCCAGCAGGTCGAGGGAGGGGATTCTGCCCCTCTGCTCCGCTCTGGTGAGACCCCCCTGCAGTACTGCCTTCAGCTCTGGGGTCCTCAGCACAAGAAGGACATGGATCTGTTGGAGCGAGTCCAGAGGAGGCCACAAAGATGATCCGAGGGCTGGAGCACCTCTGCTGTGAGGACAGGCTGAGAGAGTTGGGGTTGTTCAGCCTGGAGAAGAGAAGGCTCCGGGGAGACCTGACTGCAGCCTTTCAGTACCGAAAGGGGGCTTATAAGAATAATAGGGACAAGGTTTTTTAGCAGGGCCTATTGCTATAGGACAAAAGGCAATGATTTTAAATTAAAAGAGGGTAGATTTAGACTAGACATAATGAAGAAATTTTTTACGATAAGAGTGGTGAAACACTGGCACAGGTTGCCGGGAGGTGGTAGATGCCCCATCCCTGTAAACATTCCAAGTCAGGCTGAACGAGGCTCTGAGCAACCTGATCGAGTTGAAGATATCCCTGTTCATTGTAGGGGGGTTGGAGTAGATGACCTTTAAAAGTCCCTTTCAACCCAAACCATTCTATGATTCTGTGACAATCAGAACAAATCTAAAGAGTCCATGAATAAAATAAAAATAAAAAATATAGTCAAAAGTCAACAAAGGAGCAATCAAATCCAAACAAGTTTGTGATTATTATGTCATTGGTAGCTAACAAACAGCAAAATTAATTAAATTATTAGATTAAATGTTTTCACTGAAGTAACTGAAAGTAGTATCTTACTACTTATTAATTTTCAAAATAATTTGTGCTTCTATAATTATTTTCAAAAGTAACAATCTCAGGCATTTATGTAGTTTGATATTTTTAATATTTAATGCTCATAATATTTCTATTGATCAAAATTTACTGCAGAAGTCATAATTTAGTAAGATACACAAATTTCCAGCTATTTTAAGTAACACTTGTTATTCTTTTTATTTTTGACAGCAAAATATTTGGTCCCATTATGTCCTCTTGAAATTTAAATCTGCTTTGAAATGGCATAAATTTAATATATTTCATGGCCTGCTCTTATGTATTTTAATAGTTTCAATGGTTAATTTTGTTAAATGGCCATAATATAGTACTTACAGAAAGTAGCTTTTCTTGTGCTGCTAATTCCCTGATTTCTGTATCACAATATGTGTTCTCAGCAACGAAGAGGAACTTACATCAGCTTCTATCATCATGCTGCTTCGTTCTTACTCAACCATTTTCATTCCAGAGACATTAAATCTGTCAGTAGGTGTAAGTGGACATCCTTTGAGGGTCTTAGTAAACATCTAGCTCCATTTCATATTTGTGTGTCTTTGCAGACCACAGATGAAGAACAATAAATAACCACACCCCATCTCACATCCTCAACCCCCAGGTCTGGTCTGTAGCTCTAACCCAACCTGTGGAGCAACAGGTCAGCTAAATCTGACTTTTGTTGACAACATCCCTCAAGGCACAGCAAGGGCTTTTGAAAGGCTCTTCTATTTGCTTAATCTTCACATATACTTCCAAGGAAATGCCTGCAGCATTGTAGTATGCTGGTCACACCAAAGTTAGTTTTAGTTCATGAGTTATGACCACTTTCCAATTCCCCTCCAGATATATATGTGCAATGTAAAACACACTTTTCAGTTCATTTAGTTCATGCCTGATGAATTTCTTGGAGAATGGGGCCATGAAGTTTTAACAACTCTGCAAACATAAAAGCAAATAATGCATATTCTTTTTGCTCTTTTCTACACAATTTGAAAAATGAAGTTGTCCCTGTGCTCCCAACAGAGGGATCTTCACCAACTCAGACACTTGCTCTGCGTGCCAAGGCAGTATTTCACGCTGCTGCCCCAGTCAATGCCTCCCATTATGAAGAGAACAGAAGAAAGGCTGACGTCTGCTCTCCATTCCAGGTCCATTTTTCCTTTCTGACTGTTTGCCAGAGGAGAAGGGATCATTATGATTTTTCTAACTACTCCAGACTACCTGGATTCCTTGTTGCCTTCAGAGCAAAGATCCTTGAAAAACAAATCAGCTAAACTACTGCTGCTGAGGGGCTCACAGGTTGCTGTTTCAGATAAGTCCAGTCTTGCTCATTTTTCTCTCTCGCCTCTCTTGAGCTACACCTGCAGCTTCTTACTAACACATCAGATGTGAATACTCTACCTCAGATTTTGTCAGACTGAGCGTAATTGAGTGTGAGGACAGGAAGAATGTACAGGAGCTGGTTCTGTTGCATTATGTACGCTCTCTGGGTTTCGTTTAATTTCATCCTATTTTGGAGTTCCATGGGTTAAAAATAAGCTAAGCCATCACCTGCTCTGCAAATCTGAAAGCAGCTTTAGTGTAGTCAAGGCCAGCGCTAGCTTCCTGTGAGATTTTTCTTCTTCTTCAATCTACATCCTATAGTTTGACCAGAATAAATAAAAAAGACCCTGTAAGTGTTTTTCTGGCTGTAACCACTTCTGCTTCTTCTTTTCATTAAAACCGGGGATTTATGTATTTTCTTCCCAGCAACTTAATCTGAGCAGGACTTACATTTTACCTTCAATATTCTACAGTACAGAAAGTACTGTCACTGTTTAAGAGCTAAAAATGATAATCTTATAGCAGCCCCTGGCCATTATTATTTTCACTGGAATGTAGTTTTCATTTTTGTTGCCCCCTAAGATATGAGTTATTTCTCTGAATATGTGTGCACGCACACATTGTCTCAAGAAAAAATAAAGCCTGCTCAGATCTGACAGTTTAACTCAAAGGTGTTGGCTGATTTATTAACCACATGTTCCTGGTGCTCCACTCCCACGTGCTGGTCACACTCACATTCCCACCGGAGCTGCTGTAGTTTTCCTGTCCATTTTGCCCCAGCTGGGCTCGGTGTACAGACCATGGTGTGATGGGAGGAGGTGACTTTACCATGCTTTACCATGACTGCACCAGGGAACTGCAGGAGCTGAGGGGTCGGGACATGTTGGTTCTTGCAGTTCCTCCAACAGGTCAGTAATTTCTGGCAAAGAGCAAGGGCACAGGCAGGGTGGTAGTTTCACCCGTGAACCCCTGAGGGATGCTCAAATTCTGGCTCTCCAAAGACAGTGCTTGACGTGCACTGAGAATTTACTAGAGTTAACTTTGCTTTTATCTCAGCAGTGTTTTGCTGTGACCTCCAGGGAACAAGGTAAGTAGAGCAATTGAAAAACAGAACAACATTATGGGTAATGCTGCAAATTATAGTTTGTAGCAACCTAGGCTCTGATTAACAAGAGCCTAATCTTTAGCACAGGAGAAATTCCAGTAAAAAACAATCTGTATGCTCAAGTGTCCTGCTGAAAAATGCTGAATTTGAGTCTTGGTGACTATTTTTTTCCTGTTGATCGATATGTATCCTGAAATTTGCTGATTACAGTCATTGCAGGACACCAACAGGGAACCTAACCCAGCCTCACAGAAGGTTCATGTTCCTTTTCTAATCATTAATATGTATCAGAGCCACAACAATGATTTTATTCGAAAATGTAATTTATCAATTAATTTCTACATGTATATATCTGTGATAAAAGGTCTCAATAGAAATTCCTGTCAAGATTTTAAAGTTGTTTCTCCAGGTGCAGGCATGGTGCTGATCTCATCCACTCCCACCTACCTGCAGACTGGTGTTATTGGGGCACCCAAATAGCTGTTGTACCACTTATTTGCAATCATTCAAGGCAATTAATCTCACTTAATTCTGGTCATCTAGAAGCTATTCTGGACATAAACAATGTCTCATGAGTCTCATGAGTGAGGTTCACTGGTTAATAATGGGAAAGAGACCCTGTGGAGGTGTCTCTCTCTCCATTGACAAAGGAAAGAGGCTAGATACCATTTTATATACTTTAAATATCTCAGATGTTTAAAAAACTTTAAATGTTAGATGTTTAAACTTTAGATGTTTAAACAGCTTAAACAAAACAAGACTATGAAGACTGGGAATGACAGTCACCTAGACATTCTCATTAATGAGATTATCATTAATGAGCTGCAGATCCAAATCACATGCATTCTGTCTTCCCCCATCTGAAATCAGTAGAAATTTTATTCTGATTTTAGTTGAGCTAATGGGAAATTACTCTAATTAAAAGCAAAAAAACCCAACCCCTTGCCTTGCCTTGTTTCATTTGGTGTTAGGGTTATGACTGGAAAACAGTAATCAAGTACAAAATTCAGCACCAGGATTTTGACATTAAGATGTCTACAGCACAGGTATCTATGTGTGAGTTGGTATTTAACCTTTCATAACAGTCAATGGACAACAGATTAATACAGCTTAGACAAAACACGACTAACATTGGTGTCAACTGAATACCTGAGCTATGTAATTGTCCAGTCTAGATAATGGGAAAATTCAGTTGCCTAAGTATTGGTGCCATATTAGGTACACTCAGCTGCTGCTTCAAAAATGGTTGGACCTCCCAGAAGTCCTAGATGTCTTTGATACACCAAAATATCTCACATGACAGCAGGTGACACATGTAGGTAAAGAAGTTCCACGTCATTGACTTGGGTACCATTGGCTATGCTGGAAGTTTAGGCACATATTGACACCTATATGCAGACATCTGAACTTCGATGACTGTAAACTGGAACAGGAGTGCGTCCCATTTTATATGCATAATAATATACTGTATCACTAATACTTGAATTCACCTTTATTTCACTGTTGCCTTTGGCCTCCCAGTGTTTCTTTTCTAAGCCTGCTTCTGAATCGGTGCCACCCATAACTCACCAGGAGGACGTGAGTCAGGTCTCTCGTCCCAAGGACATGACGGCAGGCAGGCTAATTTGTCAGGGAGGGGCTGCTCAGGCCAATCAAGCAAATCCAACCCAATGATTTGTAAACTCAGAGGGCTGGCTGGGATAGATTTATAGACCACAAAATTCAGCCCAGCACAGACCAGAGAAAAAGATCATCAGGAAGCATTATATGTGTTATATCTCCAGGTAAGAATGTTGAAAGAAACCAGTAAAGGAACTCACAGAAACTTTTTTCCCCCCACAAGCCTGTTTCGGAATATAGAATGCTTCAGATGTTAAAAATGTGGTTTCCTTCTTGTCACTGTGATAACATTAGCTTTAGGTTGATTCCT
>NW_009597317.1:11925-23676 GCF_000690535.1 Cariama cristata
TGACAGCTGGTGCAGTCATCAGTTGGAATGCACAGAACATAAGTTTGTCATATAAGTTTAAGTTAACCAATCACTCATCTTGCTATAAAATCTAACCCGGTCATCTCCCGTGTGGTATCTGGCCACTGGAACGTTAAAGCCGCTACAGCAGCATCTTGGCTAATTGCATCCATCAATAAAAATAGATTCCACACAAAAAGGCGTCAATTAAAACTATGAAACTACAAGAAAGCAGTCACTTTTAATGCTCATTTATCACAACAACCTGGTGTTCTTTTCTTCCACAATTTTTAGAACTCCAGTTGCCATAACAACGGGATGCAGCCTTTACACAGTGTGGGCCAAATCCTGCCCTTGGTGACACAGATGCAAACTCAGAATAACTTTGCTGAAATGCCTGGAATAACAGTGATGCAAATACAGTGTAACAGAGGCAGAATGGGACCCACTATCTCCTTTGTGTAATCATTTTCTTCTTCTTCTTCGCCTTCTCAGGAAGATAAGATGTTTTTCTCTTCTACTCTGAGTAAGCTCATAATGTATTGGAATAATCAGACATAATGACAGGTTAAACCACAAAGGAGTGTTGCATCCTAAATACTATATTAACTTAAATTTCAAATTTGTATATTAGTAATTATTTAAAATGCCCAAGGAAAGAGCAAGTCTGAGATAGGAATACATTCTCTCTATTCAAAGTCTACATTTAAAGCCTATAATATAATGGATATCTTGCCTAATAACAAGATATAATGAAGCATAAATTCAGGCTTGTTTAGCTAAACAGAAGATACACTCTCACAGAAAGAAATGCATAGGATGGCCTCATTAGCTAGAGCACGGCCCCATGCAGACAAACCCCGTCTGTTTGCATAGAACTTATTTCAAAGACATCTTCATAAAATGTTCTCAGACGTGCCACTCTTCACAAAGAAATCAGCACGAATTTGCTGCGATGTCGAGGTCTATCTATGGATCACTACACCCAAAGAAAGCAGAGTCCAGGAGAAAAGTGTGGATCTATTCTGTCTGAATTGTTCTATAGAAGTGGTTCCCAGACTGCCAGCCAAATAACATTTTAATTAGTTATAATAGCAGTCAGAAACTCAGTTGAACAAGTGCTTTGGAACTTGGCAAAGCCAAATCTGGTAGAGTCGTACTCTAACAACAGTTTTAACCTCCATTCTTGTTACAAAACCAAATGAAGCCACCACACAAATTCTGTAGATAGACTAGAGAGAGGGATATGCAGAATTTAAAAGACAAGGAATACTTTACATACAGTCTGCACTCCTAACCAGCCTGCAAAACTCTATACAGTAGAGATACATTTTCCCTATTAAATTCAGAAAGTATGGAACTGTCATCCTTGACAATGCCTCTTCACATTTTAAGGTTTTGTCTGGATGAAAGGATAACCAAAGCTCTACAAAACCTAGCAGCAAGAAGGGAGGTGACTTGCTACATTCAGAGCAATCTTAGAATAATGTCATTTTAGAAATTAATTTTACAAGCAAACCTAATAGCAGGCATTACTAGTGCTCAGATGTGACTCTGAAGAATGATGCATCAACATTGCACCGAGGCAGTACAAAAGCCTCAGAAAAACAGATTAGCAAGGTTTGTTACCCAATGAAAACGCAAGATTGTGAAGTAAAAAAATGCGCCTGGCCAGGACATCAAGAGGTCAATTACTTTGTCTATCTGCCCAAAGACAGGATCATCTGTAACTACATCATTCCAGATAGCTTTTTACTCAGCTTCCATTTAAAAACCTTCAACAAAAGAGGCTTCACAATTTCCAGCAACTCAATTTCAATGGCTCATTATCTTTATCATTAGAAGGCTCCATGGTGCATTTGAGAGCGTGATTCCAGCATGGATAGGTATTACTGCATCATCTTTACTGCAAGCTCAGGCATTAAGAGCAGTGAAACCGTATCAACACAGGCTGAATTGGCCAAGCTTTGACTGGATGTCGATTGGTAGCAACCAGACCCCGCTGCAGTTTTACTGGTATTTATTAAAACCTGCTGACCTGCTGTGAGTATTTTGCTCCCACTGCCTCTCTTCCAGTAGAGGTTTGATTTTATTTTCTTTGAGGCCATGATGTTTCACAGTTCTCTCTTTCAGCTGCTGTGGCAAATAGTGAACATCATAGTTTCCAAGCACTTCTCCAGATTTTTTCAGGTTGATTCGGAATCAACTTGGAGGTCACTGACCGGTGCTGTACTGCACAGTGTGTGTACTAGTAGGAAGCACGCAAAATAGTAAGATGAAATAGTTCTCGCATGTTCCATGGCAGACTAATTTCTGTGAGTCTGTGCAATGAGTTTTACTGTACTGCACCACAAGAGGGAAAATGGATAGTTTCACAAAAGGTCAGCCCAGATTGGGAACTCTCCTTCAAAATATTAGAGGAGGGATGTTAAAAGGAAACATCCAAGCATAGAATCAAATTTGATAGAGGCACTGGGCTAGATGTGAACCACCTCCCACAGTGCGCCCAGTCCTTCGAAGCAAACTCTGAATATCAAAAGGATAGTGAAAGATCAACACAACTTTTTTAGAATCTAAGAAAATGGCTAATTGACGGCACATTTCTGGCATTAATATGGGGATAAGGCCCCATTGGCAGCAAAATCTCTTCTTGGCATCATACACTTGCATGGTGGTAGAGTGTCCATGCCCCTGCCTGCTGGGTAATTTTACCAGACCCAAAAAGGATGTGCAAAGAGTGAAGGTAAATGGCAGTGAGTGGAAAGATGATGATTCAAGATAGTTGCTGCAGAAACATCTGTTGGTAGGGTCTTCATGACACACATCATACAAGCAAGGTCTATACTTGACATTACTGACAAAAGATTGAGAATAGAAACATCAACTGTGAAGAAAGAAGCCAAAGAACTTGTTGAAGAAATGAAGAAAACATCTTATAGAGGAAATTTAAATACTAAATCCATCTAAAAACCTAACACCAAGTTGAAATTCCTAGGTTAGGGGTTCTGACACCTGAATTTCCCTCCATACTCAATGGGGGCAACAGGAGAGGAATCACCTCTGCAAGGCAACACAGACCTCACAAGCCTTAAACCATCACCTGAAGGTACCTCCCCCTTTCCTTTCCTCTAGAGAAGAGGTAAGGAACCTCTCAACATAGGCATCTCAGTTCCAGCAGGATATGCTCAGGGAACAGAGTCAAACCTGCATCACTGACCAAAAGCACTGATTTTATCACAGTGTAAGTACTTTCAGAGAAATAAAGTAGGAAGTGCCACAGAGTTCTCCAAATGGAGCAGAAGGACATCGCATAGACTGTGTAGCATGAGAGTGATTCACCACTTGAACAAGCTACCAAAGGCTTGTCCAAAAGCCTCAGAGGCGTTGATCCTCTAATGCTCACTGAGTATAACACTTAATGCAGTGGCACCATTCTTTGTTGGTCATTAAGCACTGCTGTAATAAATGTGATGAAGGGAATCTTTATTTTATAATGCTTTTAAAACCAAACCAGAAGCCAAATATGAGTCATTACATTCTGCACAGCAGCAGTGAGTAAAATGATGTGACCTATAGATTAGAGGAAATCATCAGTTTGGGAAAAAAAAAAAAAAAAAAGAAGAAAGAATCATAGAAAATATGTCTGGAAGGAATTTCAAGAGATCCTCTAGTTTGCCTTCCCTTCCCAAGTCAGGATCTTCTTCTTCTTTTGACGTTACTGAAAAAGGTTTATATAACACCTACTCTTAAAGACTGCTGCTAATAAAGATTTCACAGCCTCTGGAGACAAACTGTTTCCCAATTTAACTTGAAATCCCCCTGCAGCAATTTAAAATGGTTCCTTCTAGCCCTAAGATCTACACACATTTCCCTCTTTTTATTTCCCTGCTTTTGAACCCAGCTGCCTATTTCAAGGAACAGAAATCTGAATAAATCAGTAATATAATAATTTATTCTCTTGACAGCCCTACTGAAATCAGTTGCTTCCAACAGTGCAAAACTCAGTATGTAATTAAACCTGTAAGATTCTATCTTAATATTGAATTAAAGGTTCTTTATGGCATCCTGATATCTGTTATGTAATTCTGTTACAATTTGTCCATGTTTTATAATGTTAAATGATTTATCACCTTCTATCTCTGAAATCTAAGCCTTCAATGATTTTCTATTACAACAGAATTTCTCTTCCATATGTATCTTTTTCTTTTTTCTTTTTTTTTTTTAAACACGAAATTACTTTCAGGTCAACTTGTTTATTTGGCCATCTGCATAATTACAACGACTCTTACTGAACCATCAGCTTGCAGATTTTTAACTGGATTTTGCTCCTCCTGGTATCATTGGGAGTTCTGCCATTGACTTCAATGGAAGCAGGACTGGAGCCTCTGAAAGAGCCTTATTATTGGATAACTCAAAGCTCTGGTGAGAATTGTCGTTGGTATATTGACAACAGATTGTTTCTTTTTTAAATTTAGAATCTCTTAATTGGCTTAACCAGCCACTTTGTTTTGTGTGATGATTCTGTATCTCTGAATGCAATTTTCTATGATTAAAGAGGAAATGTTTCCTTCCTCAATTGACATACAAGAACGATAAGGAGCTTTTGAGCAAAAGGACAAATTCCAACTTGCATGCTGCGAAAGCATCTTTTCATGCACCAGGAATCTCTGCATGAAGAAGGAAATGTAGTAGATGAGGGACTGGATGGAGGGAAGTGTGAGGAAGAGGGAATTCAGTCTGGGAACTGAATTATCATGAAGTTCATGAAGAATTATCCCCATCTATTTCTCTTCCAGGTCTGTGGATCAGGTGGAAAGAAAAAAGGATTCACAAGGCTGCACCTACGCTCCCTGCTCTGGGCAGACGCCAGCTTCACAGGTGTGTACTCTTGAAGCCTGTGTGATTCATTGTAATGCTGTTGGTTTACACCAGCTGGGGATAGACAAACGAAGGCTGGTGGACAGAAGACATTTGCTACCCGAGCTGAAGTTCAGGTCCTTGATAGGCAGCAGGTGAGGAGCTCCCACTCACGGTTCACTGGGGTAGCCCTTGGCTCAGCTCCCTCCTGCCTTGACCTCCTCCGGCTGATGTCCTCATTGAATTAATCAGATTTAGGTCCTCTGCACTAAAAGATGAGCCAGCCTTCATCCCTCTCATCAGAACAGAGCAGCAGGCAGGACAGTGCCCTTGCCATGACACAACTGCAGCTTCCTGAGGAGGGGAGATGCTATGGCCCTCTGGGAGAGAGCGGACCCCGGCTGGCTCTGCAGGAGCAGGCTGCAGATGTCCAGATGAGATTCCATGGCAGGTGCTAAAGTTCAATTTGTCTTTCAAAATCCAAAGAAATTTCTTTTCTTTAGACTAAGGTCCTGGGCTGAGGTTTCCCTTTGTGACTGGCATTGAACTGCTTTAACAAGCGAAATTATATTTGTTGGTCTCCAGGCTCTAGGGTGGCTGGTCAACTTACTTTTTTTTTTAAATGTTACCTTATTTTTCATTTGATTTGCACCAGGGAAAAACATGCTCCAGAGCAAAGCAAGATCCAGTTTGCATTATTTTCAGCCAGCCACATACCAGCCAAATAGTTTCTAAATCACCCATATGCTATCTCACTTTTTATCCATAATTTACTTTGTATAAATTCAAGAATACTTGCCCCAATCATTTCACAGGCAGTGGTCTGGCAAGCAATTCAAAAGTGTTCACGATTACAATTTCTTTCAGATTACAAACAGGGAAGCAATTTAACAATTGCTCACATTTAGGAATTCTTCAGATCAACTTGCTTGGTTTTTTTGGCTCTTACTTTGTTCTTTGAAATAGATCCATTCTGGTGTTCGTGACACAAGAAAATAATTGTCCCACCAGTCTTGCAACACATAAAAAACTGGAATTCTACATCCCCCTGCTGGAAAGATATTTTGAGTATGCAGAAGGCATTACACCACCACCTGATCCTTGCTAACCTGACAGTTTGGAAAGCAAAACAGACTGATGCGTATTGAATTCCTCCACTTTCTCAGCTCAGTTACTGGGGAGTCCACCTACAGGAATCCCTTTTAAAGAAACAGACCATTTTTACTTATAAAACACACTTGTCATGCAACAGAGCACAGGACTGCTGCAGATTCTGTTCAGCACAATCTGACAAATTAATGCCTTTACAGGATAAAAAAAAACAGTTAAAAATCAGAACTACCAAATTAGAGTTATAAAATTGCCTTCAAAATCTGTATGATGGAAGAAAAATCTTGTTGAGTGAATCCTGTATGTTTAATTAAAATTAATTTTACAAAGAAGTATTTTTAAATAGCTGTCTGTTAAAAGAATAAGCAAGCTGAGTGCTTGGGTTTTTTTTCCTAAAGATACTGCTGCTGTAAGGCATTGTATTATTGGTTGTGTTAAGCAAGTTGTGACATCCATCAAGATGAATGTGTTTACCTGCATACCTGGTGACACAGTTTGAAGAGGTATGTTGTAGATATAAAATCCTGATCAAACTTACCTACAATAAATCTTTGTGCAGTAATTGTATTTCTTTCTTCCTTACTAAAATCTGAGCTGCTGCCTGGAAGCATGAAAGCATTTAATTTTGTCACATAATTCCCTCAATTTCAGGCCATGGTAAGTGACACTTTTGGTACATGTCAGCTGTCAATTCCTATTAGACCATTTAGCTATTACATGGTTTAGGTGTAGCTGCCTGACGATTAATGCTGTATGTTGTGATTTCATCACTCCAAAAATGGCAGAAGAAATGGAATAGTAAGGATTCTATCTGAATTAACTCAACCTGCAAAATGATATTTCTGAAAGCTTTATCACTGTGCTTGCCTTTGCTGGAGAGGAGCAGAGAGCAGGCTTTGTAGGCAAGTGCATTGGAGGAGCGGAGATAAATCTCCTCTGACCAAGTGAAGAGAGACCTCTACAGGTGTTTGGGTTTTTTCAGTCCAAAGACCTTTGGAAGTTATTGCTTTGAAGCTTTTAAGCAAAAGATGTGCCCAGTGTTCCACTGCCAACTCAGGGGAGATGGGAGAAGACCCCGACCATGCTCCCGAGGGGATCTGTGCTGTCCTTCTCGGAGAACTCCCCCCTGGGCTGCCACCGTCCTACCCTGGGGACCTCAGCTGCTCCAGCGAGACGTCCGTAGGGGGGCACGTGTAAGCAAGTGGCCCCCAGACCAACAGCCGGAGGGATGGGAAGCTATGCTCTCCAAACACGTAGAGGGTTCTGCCTTCCTGGGACAGGGTGTGCGTGGCTCTTGCAACGGAGCTAGTTAAAGGCCAGACAAACTTTTAAACAGCCAGTTTCATTACGCTTCTGTGAGGCATACTGGGACTCCAGTTACTTATTATTATAACTGTTTTGGAGTATGCACAAAGGCCCCAGGGACAGCAAAAACAGAAGGAAGCACTCATTCCTACAGTTTTCCAGCATGTAATTTCTGCTTCTTCTGAGGAGCTCAACCCGTTTCCATAGGAAGCAACTCCTACTGACAATACCATTCGCAGCTTGAACAGCACAGTAGGATGTAACCTTGATGCAGCTCTTTTTGTATATTTTGTAAAGTGTGCTATCTTCCTCCATAACTGACATTTACTGGCAGAACTAAAGGCAGCCTAATGGAAAGCGTGAACATCATTTACAACTGTACTTTCTGCATCAGTCTTCAAATTGTTCTCCTCTCACAGGTATCAACAAGACTTGCATCGCTAAAAATGCTGGCAAACAAATGAGACATAAGAGAAGAGAGATGTTAAATGGTATTTCTCTGACAGGAATACCAAAGACAGCAGTGGAAAGCAGAGCTAAAAGCTGCTGACCCTCTATAGCGCTTCTGCGGTCTGGGTGCAAGAATAAAGCCTGTAAGAATCTCATCAGCCTCCTTTCTAAATTTCCCCAAGATTGTTAGATTTTAGTCTATAGATGCCAATATTTTTCCAGAAGTTGTAACTGGGCACAGATGCTACAAAAAGTTACAGCCAGATTAGGAGCAGAATTTACTTTTCATAATAACTACTTGTGCCCTGAAGTATCAGTATTCTGGAGTTTCTCATGCACAAACCAGATCGATGGGTTGCTACTGGACACTTTGAGTCACTGAGAGTAAAAACATTTATTGATGGAACCGCATACCAGAGACTATTGAAAACTAAACGTTTGGTTGCAGAGAGAAAAGATGAAAGGACAGTACTCCAGGGAAAACACAAACTAAGAAAAAAAAAACAAAACCCAAAAATACAAATAAACCCTGACTTATAAAAATGAAGACTACAAAAAGAAAAGGGTTTTCTTTTTTCTAAACCTGGTTTTCTCATCGGTGTCTCCACAGGCTCTGTAGTGTTGCTATTCCTGTGCACACTCACACTGCCCTGGATGATATTTGGAATTGCCATATACATTTGTACGCTACTGCTGACTGCCTCGGATGTGGCTGTGTTGGACAGGGGTTCACAAGACCTCTGTTACAGCAACTCGCAGCCATAGCATTGATGTCTGGCCTTGAGCAAGCTGCCCAATCAATCCTCCGCTCAGCGGCTCAGCTGTAAAATAGAAGGAGTAATTCTGCCCTGACAACGATTGGTTTTTTTCTTTTGTCATCTGAAGTTTTTCAAAGGGTGTTATGAACACTTAGATAAAAATCCTTGTAAACTTCCCACAAATTTAAATACCAATCAGTAAATAAAGGAAAAAATATTACCATAATAAGATAAATACATTAATATACTCCCTGGTCATGGTGCATATTCACAGGTGTGTTATACCATGCAGCACCATGTTATCACAGGCTGTTTTATTTTTTAATGAGT
Organism: Cariama cristata; assembly: GCF_000690535.1. Lineage (NCBI taxonomy): Eukaryota > Metazoa > Chordata > Aves > Cariamiformes > Cariamidae > Cariama > Cariama cristata. The sequence continues at coordinate 20,736 of NW_009597317.1, forward strand.
TTGGCTAAGTAAATCTCTCTGCCACACGATCATTAATCACAAAATAAGCCAGAGAAAGCCAGATCTGCTACTGTGTACAGTCAGGTCTAGACAGAAGATGGGGGCTCAGGCATGTGGACCCGAATGGCTGACTTTGGGGACCTGCAGTCACAGGCATCCCCTGGAGCACCCCCAATTATGGTACTAGGGGAGATATGCCACACAGGAGTATCCTATGGACTGTCTGTGATGACGTGCTGTATGTCGCTGGAAAAGGTATGATAGGATCTTTTTATTTCATATCATCCAGAAAATGCCAGTTTCCAGTCTACTTAGGCTTGCTGCTTCTTTGCTGCGCTGCATCTGGATGTGCTACCGCTCTCTCTCAGGCCGTTTTTCAAGCGAGCGCATGCACTAAGCCAGCGTTGGTGTGAAGTGCATAAATCTGCTCTTTCTCTACTCATGAAATTTGCATGGCTGTTGCACCGCCAGACACTGCCTGTGTTTTCAGGGCTGGGAAAGCTAAATCAAAATAGTCGCTGTAGCACACTGTGCTAAGTGCAGATATAGCACATTTCACCGTAACAGTTTACCTGGCTGCCTTCCTTTGAAAGAGGGCTGAAATTGTTATTTTTAGCAAGTAACTGCTGATTTGGGTCTGTTAGCCCAACCTGAGTGCTAGCAAACAGCTGTGCTGGCCCACAGTGCTGCTTCATAAATGCTTGGGGACAGGCATTGTGGTGAGGATAGGTGCTGTGAGGAGGCGGAGAAGGAGCTGGGCACCCAGTTAGTGCTGCACCTTTTACAGCACGGAGTAGGTAAGGGGCTTTTGTTTCCACCAGCCTAACAATAGCCTGCTAGAGGGTTTGAAACTGCTCCATCATGACAAAGAAAACTGTATTCTGTGTCCCCATATATCTACGCAAGGTGTCCCTGCAAGCAGCAAGGTTTTGATCCACTTGCACATTTCATCATGCAGCAACATTTCTCCAAGCCAATGCGTTGGCCAGTGGGTATTTATGATGTAATTATTCATCATTCAGATAGCTTGCTAATTAATTGTACACTTCTTGAAATTCTATTACTTGATATTCATGTAGGTCCACTCCTTCAAGCCCACCCTTTCCATTAATTTCAATGAAATGCTTGAATTCATACTCCATGCCTTTATACTCTTGTACTTTTTGTTTTAATTGCTAAAGATCAGCAAAAAAGTTTTTATCATCAATAGTGATCTAAATATAGGTCTCTACATTTAAGAGTAGCATTCACAAAAAACCTATTTAAGTGCTTAGGTACTTGAAAGACCAGGGACATCAAAGTTTTGCATGACTTGAGATGTTGTTGTTGTTGTTGAGCTGAGCATCAGCCTCAACACCTTCTTGGTGGCTACGTGGGACACAGGGGATACATGCATTTGCCTCCTAGTGCTTATATGTCCTGAAAGGCCCACTCCAGCAGACACATAATGTCCAACCATTCTGATAATGTGACATTATCTCCCAGTTAACATGCCAGGAGTTATCCTGAATCTGTTTCTCTACAATTCAAATATATCATCAGTCAGCTATCAGCTAGCTGACTGATTATTTTAATGAATTATACTATGATATCCTGATATTTATGCACGTACCTAAAATCTTCTCCTTCAGATGAGTTCAGCAATGACATGAAAAGTGTTGTAATCAACCAAGAGAGCCAACAGCTAATAAAACATGTCACAGCATATCCCGTCCCAGAAAGCCATTTCACCCAAAGTACCCTATCCTGTGCAAACACACTTAGTGGCCATTGTTTCTGTTTCCTGTAGGGATTTAGCAATATGAGCTGCACTTATAGATATCCCTTATATGGCTGTATAAGACTGCAATTGGCAAAGCCTATGCTTTTCAAAGGTCTTACAGTTCAAACCTCTTTAGCCAGTTTTCAGGGAAAATGTAATCTACTGTGGCTAAATGATATGTTGAAAATCCAGTTAAATATCAGCATGGCCATACTGTCCTGTCCAAACCACGGTAAGGAGCAGAATTAATGCTCAAGCAGATATCATGGTATTATGTGGAGGATCAGAGGTCTGTACCTGTTAAAGCCCACAAGTATAAAAGTGTCTGTAGTAGTTAGAAGTTTGTACATTTACATTCTAACTAAAGACCTAAAACAACTTCAGCTGCAGCGTGGTTAACCTCTGTTATACTATTATACAAAGCGTATGGGAATACTGTGCCATCCAAATAACACATGCTCATATCTGTCATCCTTTACGTTTACTGTCGTATGTAGAGTCAAGATTGTAACAAAAAAAAAGTTATCAATCTTGTACATGTCATATCTCACAACAAAGTGGATCGATCTGTCGATCTGTCTGTCCGTCTATCAATTGCTGTACCTGTCTGTCATGTTTTAAGGACCCTGTAAACAGAACAAAACAGCCTGATACTAAAGCCAGGTCTCTGCTACTTAAACTTTACAATAGCGATGTGAATCACAACTACAGCCCTAAGAGGGGGGGGAGAACATGAATGCAGGATTACGCCTGGTCATAAGAAAAGACAAAAAAACCTCCAAGGGAATGGATATTCTAGCCTGATCACTCAGCCTCGGCCAGGAGCAGGCAAGACCCAGGTCTGGGAGCTCCCCAGCACCTGCCAAGCCCAGGGCAGGTTGCAGAGGCTCGTTTGGGCTGACCTGGAAAGCCATGGCAATGTTGGAGCATCACAGCAAGTTTCTTAATATTAAGCATCAACTCAAAAACTTTGCTATATTTTTGTAACTTTATTCCATAGTGGTTGTCCTGGTTTGGCTGAAACAGGACTGTTGCTTCTTTCAGCAGTTTTTCTTACAGTTAAGTTTCTTCTAAGTAACTGCACTTTCTGAAAGCACAGCTACATGTTTTTCAGACGGTGCCTGCTTTTTGGACTTGATAACACTCAATATTTATAGTTGCTACTGCAGTATCAGTAGG
>NW_009597318.1:0-1778 GCF_000690535.1 Cariama cristata
ACTCCATCCCCTCGTCCAGATCATTGATAGAGAAGAGATACTATCCTTCAGCCTGAGTTGTCTTTTCTACGTGTACATCATCAATGTCTAGTCATTCATTAGCTACGTTAGGGAAAGGCCAGTAGGAACACGTCTATAACTGGAAACAGTTTATCCAACTCCATGCAAGACACAATTAAGGTTAAGAAAAGCCTGGCTTGGTGCTGGTAGGTACCCAGCTAGTTTTCCACTCCAAGACTGCATCTGACACCTTGGATACCAAACCTGTGCAGACTGAGACACTTCAAAGACTTGACCTTTACATGGCAGGGAACTAAGAATTTGAATCTTTCCCTCTGGAAGCAAAACACATTGTTTTTTTCCAAAATATCTAATGGGACAAACCAGAAACACTTTACCAAGCAATCAAACAAATGGAAAGGATGAAATCTGCATTTACACAGGACAGTTTGGGCCTGCTCAAGCATGGTATACCCATGGCCAAGTGCAGGCAGTTCCAAAGGTAATTCTGCCCTTCTGGGCAAACATGCTCCTTTGGCAAGTGGGGTCACTTAGTTGGCGGTCACAGAGTACCTTAGTCAAGTTCCCTCTTCCTTGCTCATCTCATGTAGAAATGAAGCTGTAATTACTACCACCACTGGACTACTTACAGTCCACTATTAAGCCTCTTGCCCTTAAAGCCTTTTACACCAGTGGAAGCAGCAAATGGACTTTGTAACTCTGTGCAGAGCTTCACCTTCTCACCTGGTCACTGCAGAAGGTGTAACAGGTTATTTGTTTTAAATCTACTGCTAAAGTTAACTGCGTGGCTGTTAATACCTGAAGATATATGCTGAACAGTTCTGACCTGCAGGAACCCAAACAGCAAAAAAAAGAATTTCATTCAGTAAGTCAGATGTATTTTGCAGGCATTTTCTGATCTAGCAAGAGTGGGTCTGCACAGCTTGCGGACTTCAAAGAGTATATATAGGAGACTTGCTCTTCCTCTATGTGTTCATGTATGTATACACACACAGAGTCTTCAGAACAGGGCTTCTCTGCAGGCATCACTGCAGTCTGGTGAGCAAAGTGGGCAAATATATAAGCAAGCAGGAAAAACCACCACTTATTTCAATATAACTAAACCCAGAAGGCATATGCTGCCTTCTGTTGGCTAATACTGATGGAGAAGGCGATACCGAATTCACTACACGTTTGTGGAAGTATCTTCTCATCCTATTCTCACTGGTTATGTTGTACAATAGAACAGGCTGCACAGTCATTTCCCATTTTCAGTTTCATGGGAATCAATTCACCCTATCCTTAACTAACTTACAGATGAAATCTGTCTTATCTCCCCAGTGCCTGGAATATTTTGGAAGGTGTAGGATTTTTAAACACTACTGTTTTAACTTTTGTTGGATATTTTTGAGTACTGGCTCACCACTATTTCCTTCATTCATCCAATATTACAGCTATCAGTAAGGAAAGAACTGGAATTTAGTATAGCAGGTTTCAGCAAAATTTAAGGCCACAAGGTAGAAAACACAACCACAGCTTACCAAATAAATACTCTTCTGTATCATTAGTCCCCAACAAGAAAAGGACAAGCCACACTCAGAATTAATTGATGACACCTTGAAAAGTGGCTTAAATCTTTACTGTTTCCATAGGGACAAATTCTGCAAGATGTTTCACAAATGAGTAAAGCTACTTACCCTAATAGCCCTACAGTGCAGCCATGCAAGTGCTCAGAGACAGCATCTGAAAATGGGTTGAAAAGCGTAAGATCTTCCCTA
>NW_009597318.1:1809-21903 GCF_000690535.1 Cariama cristata
ACTTCTACCCACAGTCATCAGGACTGTTTGGATAATTTGTGCATCTTCAAATCTATCAAAATCTAGCTGTCCACCTGGGAATCATTTTATCTCAAAGAGCCCATGGGCATCCAGCCACTTTCACACTCACCTCCCTCAACTGCAGCAAGATATTCCTCATCAGTTTGTAGATTTTCTGCTTTCCTTGCCTTACAACTTCTTCCAGGCACGTGCTTGGCAACTGAACCTCACGTGCAACTTTTAGTGGCACTCAGCAACATAATTCCAAATGACATGTTCTGTTTTCCAGTCTAGATAACTGGGACTAATGTAAGACTGTTAAGATGTGCATTTCGTACATCAAGTCACATGGGAAAACCATAATATTCAATTTAAAAAAAAAAAAAAGGTTTTACATTACTTCCCTCTTCCTTCCTGTGCAAGTGCTCAAAAAAAACCTAGTGTTTAGGTTGGATGTCAGTATTCAGCAGAGAATTTCTCCTCCTCCTATAAGAGTCCAAACAATTTTATCTGATTTACTTCCTTCAAGTCCAGATTGTTGAGTCTAGAGTTGTACTGAAAATATTATGAAAAAGAAAAATGATGTTATCCTGGACATACAGAAGGAAGCTGATTCAACTGTGTTCTAACTGAGGAAAAGATGGTCACCCATGTAGTACGTGCTTTAAATTATACTAATTCCTGAAAACTGAAAAAGTGTCAGAAGACACAGAACAGAACTTCAGTAGATATAGTGATGATTCACGGTGTGGCAGATCAATGCAGATACATTGAAACAAGACAACCAAGATCAGGTACTTTAAGATGAGAAAGCTTTAAAACTCATGTTTTTGTTTAAGCACTCAGTAACTACAAGATCTGACTCTTTCACAAGGCTGTTGCCAGGATCTCAGATTAGATCTGATTTTACGCCACTTGGCTTCAATTTCCTAAACATCTTCCAATATTGCTCCAAGATTACTTTGGAATTAGCCCTTACTAGCATAAACATACTATTCTTTCCCAGTCATAAAGTAAATTCCATTTGGACTCGCAGGACAGGCGGAAGGTAACTGACCTTGTGTCTTTGGTCAGAAGCACAGAACACAAGCACATGTATCCCTACAAGGGATGGCAGCAGGTAGGAAGGAACACAAAATAAAAAATCCCCTTTCTAATGTAGTCATTCCAACAGTGAATCTTGATATACTATTATAAGTCAAAGATCAAACCAGTAAATTCTGGATTCTGTTTGAACAGGACAGTTTAGAACAGAATGTTTTACTTCTGTTCCTTTCTATATTTAGAGTAAAATTCTCAAACATACAGATAGCATGGGTTTTCTTCCCAGTTTGACAACGCACATTTTACAGAATCCTTGGTGCCATGCAAAAATAATGTTGTTTTGGTTTTTTTAAAAAAAATACATTAAAAAGTCCAAAGAACGGGATCTTCCTAGAAGCTGAAATTCACATGACGGGGGAAAAAAAAAAAAAAAAAATATGCAAAAATAATGTTGTTTTGTTTTTTAAAAAAAAATACATTAAAAAGCCCAAAGAACGGGATCTTCCTAGAAGCTGAAATTCACATGACGGGGGAAAAAAAAAAAAAAAAATTCTTTTTAGCCTGTCCCTCTTGGGAACACTGACATTGCAAAAAAGCATTTCTTCCCCTTAAAAGTTAACATCTACACTTACATTCTGCAATACGTTACATAAATTTCCTCAGTTGTCCATTTAGCAGCTGCAGCAGCCTAGCTGAAATTAGCAAAACCAGAAATATTACATGTTGGGATTTATTTTGTTGATACACTTAAAACGTATATACACAAGAATGCAAGCCAAATTTAATAGTAATGTTCCTGCTAACTGGTGTTTAAATGAATACTCTCACCTTTTCAGAGATGCAGATTCTGAGCAGCTCCACTTTCATAAGCAATGTACCAGCTTGAGCAGTAGAAAAAAAAACCCAAGCCGTAAGAGCTCAGAGGATCTCACCACTGGCCAAGCAATCTTCTCAAGTCACTAGGAAGTGAATGTTATTCATCAACAGTAAACAGGAGCTCCAGTTTCATTGCCTCTCAATAGGCTGGATGGAAAAAACAGAAACATCCACCCTGTAAAGCAGCAGTACATTTACAAGGAAAAAACAGCACTCCATAGAGAATGTGACTGCAGGAATAAGTGCATCAGATGTGATGAATTTCACACAGTTAAGTCAACAGGTAAAGAATTCAGAAAACCCTCAACAATGAGATTATGTAACGTCACTGTGTCTGTATTTCACAATCCCCATGACTTCTACCGAGCTGTCTGCATACCCTGTCCAGAGGGCACTCATTCACCTGTCAAGGCTCATCTCTCAGTAGAAATATGAAAACACCCCAGACAACACCCTCCTGGGGTGATACTGTACTGCAGGACCTAAAACGAGCCTTTTTACAAGGGCATGGAGTGATAGGACAAGGGGCAATGGCTTTAAACTGGAAGAGGGAAGATTTAGATGAGATATTGGGAATAAATTCTCCTCAGTGAGGGTGTTGAGGCAGTGGCACAGGTTGCCCAGAGAAGCTGTGGCTGCCCCATCCCTGGAAGTGTTCAAGGCCAGGTTGGATGGGGCTTTAAGTAACCTGCTCTGGTGCAAGGTGTCCCTGCCCGTGGCAGGGGGGTTGGAACCAGATGGTCTTTAAGGTCCCTTCCAACCCAAGCCATTCTATGATTCCTATGCTTTCTTGTAACAAAAAACTTTTACAGCAAGTGTACAGGTACAGTAATTGCACAAGGCAAAATTTGTGTCCATTTAAAAATCCCCAAGTCCAAATCTATCACAGTAATGACTTCTGCTGACATCTGCAGCAAAACATCACCCTTTGAGTCAGTCACTGTTAGGTTACATCAGTAAAGAACAAGCCTAGATGGAAGTCAGTGTCTCAAACAGCTTTCATTAGGAAATGTCTCTATTTTTTAGTTCAGAAAATAAGCACAACCATTGCATTGAATTTTACCCTGGTGGCACCTGAAAAGGAAGAATCCAACAGAACCAATGTTTAACATCAACATAGATTCCCCAAGGGCAGTCCTGATCTGTTGGACTGGAGCTCTGAAGACTGACAAGCCTCATCATATGAACTACATCATTTAATATGCAAAGGGAAACAGAGGTAAGATGAACATGACCAGATCACAACAAAAAACCAAGAGAGCAAAAACTAAATACAATTGTTACACAATTTGTCCACAAAACACTTTCTGGCATGAGAAAACAGGCATAGTCACTAGGGACAAATTAAAAATTTTGGTTTTGAAGACTTGTATAAGACAGCAAAAACCCCACGTATAGCGTTTCTTGGTCAGCTTTCAGTAGTGAGCAAAAGTAAGCAACGGTGATGGAAACAAATGACTCTGTTCCATATTACTGAAGGATTACTTTAAAGAATGCATCAAAGAGGACCGCTAAAATGCCTTGAATTCATCCAATAAAGTTACTGTGTCAAGACTGATACTATAAGGACTTGCATAACGCCTTACAAACTGAGCATACCATTTCCCAGATTTCGCACATCTCATCGTTTCACAGATTTTCTTCCAGGCGCAAATATCCTTTGTAGCCTCATCTCATTACATCATGATGATAGCAATTGTCATGGTTAGGTGCTGTGAATATACAACACTTGTACGAAATCTGGACGTACTATCACCAACGCATTGTATGCCACGGGAACCTCAGTCATTTGTTAAAGAGCTTTGGTAAGGCCACAGACGACCTTCTTGCAGGATGTTGCCTGCAGAATCTATACTGAAATAATTTAAGTCCGTTCCTGGAATATCCATCACCTCTTCCTTCAAGGACAGATGCGCATAGGCTACATCAGGGGTCGATAACATCCACCATCTTACTATTTCAATAAATCTTTCCAGATATGTTATCATTTCCTACCCCTCTGAATAGCTTACCCTGTCAGTGTGCCATTGACTAATATATCAAGGTGTAACAATACTACTGATTTGCATCTACAGTGGACAATACTTGTTCATTTCCTCAAAACCCTTCTAGGAGACTCACTGGCTTTTGGTTAATGTTATGAATGCATTCTTACTACCTCAGCACTGAAAATGCTTTTTTTAAGGCTGCTGTTGCTTTCTTTCATTTTGCTTTTTTAAATTTTATTTTATTGGCGATATCATTAAATGCCTGGTCTTCTTTCAACCATGTATTAAGGCGTATCTCTGTAGTTAGTCTACCTAGACAGTTAGGTCAAAAATGGTTAAGAACTGTTTAGTGCCTCACCAATGTTATGGATCACTTGCACTTGGTTATCTACTGCTTCCCTTCAACTGTGGTCCTGGCTAGATGAAACTGAAAAAAAAGTTCAAACCATTCTAATGTTTTTAAGGCTCAGATGCCTTTTGCTAGCAGAGTGTTTGCTTTCTATCAAGTCTCACTAACAGTTCTTGTTGCACTTCAGCTTTAACGCTCGACACATTATTTCTCAGTACTGTAAATCAGGTCTTACTGTGTCCGTTATACATGTAAAGCTCTACCTAACTCTGAGATCATTGTAAAGCTCTGCCTAACTCTCAGAGAAAAATCTTCTCATGTTTGGACACTACGAAGGCAGACGGTTAAGTAATATGGTATCCATCACTTCCCAAACTCACTAGCATAGCATCTTTCGACAAGACTTTCTCCAGTTATGTTTGCCCTGCTATGTTTGTCCCCTTTCTCCTCTGAAAACAGCATCCAGAAAGGCATCAAGAACAACTAGTGAAATCACAGAGATTTAAAGATGACAGATTGCACGCAGTCCTCGCTATTGCTCTGCAGTAAGTCGGCTATGAGCTCCTAAAGCACGACTAGAGATTTTGGGGATAAACACGAACTATTTGCTGCGCTGTAGCACAAAGCTGAGAGCTAGAACAAACAGAGCTACAGCTCCCTGCTTCATCTGGAGAGCCGGTTGAGTTTTTTAAGCACTAACTGACAGCTGCTTAACATTTACTGTGCTCCACTATTTGCTTTGGAAGTTTCCAGGATCTCCCAATTAAGCTCTTCAAATTTCAACAAGGGATTCAAGTGACAGATTGTTCTAGCAACAGATTCAATATTAAAAGAAAACACAGCAGTCCAAAGTTCTTTCTCTTCCATTCTTTTGGATACAGCCTGAGGCATGACTGACAGACCATCCTCTATCTCAAACAGTGGTACTTACTTCAAAATACTAGAGAGCTCTTGAGCCATTTAATTTTAACAGCATAGCAAAAAGAGGCTTCATAGTCCAAAAGCCCCATTTGCCACTCTCCATACTTCCTTTTGATCAAACATAAATAGGGACCTCTTTCTGCTATCCCATACATGAATGCCACTCTAGCATCTGTCCGTTCTTCTCCCACATACGAGCTGTTTTCAAGGCCGTTCAATTGACTCAGAGTACTTCTGCTATGTATTTTACACCTTCAAGGTGCTTGATAAAAACCTTTAAACAGAAAAAACTTTAACTAACCCTTGGGTTTCTCTCTTGCAATGTCAGTGTCGTCTGTTCTTCCTCCCACTAGAGCTCTTGATGGATATTCCCCTCTTCATCAAGGCCCTGTACCTAAGAACCACACTGCCTAAAGAACAGGATTTTTACATCTGAATATTTTAAAGCATCTATATTATGCTTGCTACAAAGGTCTATCTTAAGCCCCTGTCACCGTTTCCCCAACATGACGCAAAACAGATGTGGTGAGCAGGGGTGATGCCATGAGCAGAGGCTGCATGGGATCAGATATTCAAATGAAGCAACATAATTGGATAGCTAATCATGGCAATAAAGACTGCTGCACTCATCTCCACATGCCTCATTTAGTTTTATGCGTATTTTCCAGAACCTAATGTATGTCTGATGACCTGTGTACTCAGAAAGTTTTTAATTCCAGAGATTTTATCAAGGTGTCATGGCAAATGACCTCCTCCTCTAGACAAGGAGCCACAGAAATGAAAAGGGTGACTTCTTACAACAATGAGATAATTAAGGCTATTACTTCAAGAAGAAAAAATGCTTCCCTTCCTTAAGTATTCAGAGTAATCCTTTCAAGTCACCAAGGCAAAACGGTGGGGATTACTACTTTATGCAGTATAATCCAGCATGGATGACACACAGACATCTCATTTTTCAGCCCCACTATTTCATCAAGCAATTTAACCAGAGCTGGTGAAATTTGTATTAAATACATATATAAAGGACCTGGCATAGAGGTTGTGTTGTGTTTTTTGTTGGTTTTTTTTTAAATTTAATCTCATTTTTGCAGTACATACTGCAATCACAGAGATTATCTGTTGCCCCTCCCAGGCAAGCTACGCATAGGAATCAACAGTCACTGCTTGCCAGCTTCTTCCGCGCTGTGGAAGAAGCCTCCTGTGACAGACATCCAGATCCAAAATTGAAGAAATGAAGACTGGATCTGGTATTTCCAGAATTCAGAATCTCACCAGCTGCTCCCAGGAAGGTTTTGGTCATGCAGTTTTCCTCATCGTGAGGGAAGCTGCCACCTTTCATCCTTCGTAGACAGGAGCATTTCTAAGTCAGTACACAATTCCAGCATTCAGACTCTACAATAAACGCTGAGAAACAAGGGAGTGATCTGACAGATGCTCCCAGCCATTCACACCTGCCTCACACTGAGTATCTCTGCCGGGGTATCGGGGAATAGAAACCAGTGAATAAAAATATATGCTAAATCCCAACAACTAGCAAGTGAGACTAAATAACTACAAACTTCAACTTTGGAATAATATTTACCTTTAAGGGTAACTATCAACAGGATAACTTTCCAACAGTTGTGCTTGACTTTCCGTTACTGGAAGTCTTTAAAGCTTCGAGATGATACATCAAACAGAAATTACAGGCTTCCCAGCATTCAATAGCAGGTTTCCTTCAGGGTCTCTTGCATACCTGACCATCTCTGCAATCTCACATGTCCCTTCTGACCCCTCTGTCTTTGCTGCTAGAGATCTCCTTGTCTCCATTTCTGGAGAAACAGTTCTGAAAGACTTTAAGGCAACAAGAAATTCTCCACTTACAAGGAGGCCAGCAAGGAGCATTTGCCATGCAAACAATGGCTGATAGAGGAATAGCATCATCTGCCTCATCTCCACCAAGCCTTTCACAGGAAGTTCCAAGTCCTAACAAGATAAAAGCTTCTCCTCTTTTTAACTCTTTTTCCTGAGAGGTCACACTCCTCCACTCCGCCCCAGACTAGGAAATCTCAACCTGATGCTCCAATACATTCAATTTCTTTTGTGAACCTCTTTGACTTTTTGAGGTAAAGCTTTGTCTATCAGGAAAAAAAAAAAAATGACACCCTTTTTCCTGTAACTGACAGGGAATCTGTGTGATGCTAATACTTATTGAGGTCTACTTCATCCAAGCCCCCCTTGCCCACCCAAGCCCCTCCTCACCTATCTAACGGTGACCCTACAATACAGACTGTAGAGCAGGAAGAAAATGTAACTGGTTACACAAGGTAAGAAACTTTCTGTGGAACCAGATCACACTGCATCTACACTAAGCCCACAGTGGGACTCAAATCCTTTTTGGAGAGGCTGCCAGAAACATTGCCAGTTCTCAGCCAGAACCTAGCTGTTAAACACAGATCAGGGCTTTATAGCAACCCGAGCCTTTCTGCTTGCCAGACTTTGGGGACCAGATGTGAGGAAAATGCAATACTCTTGAGACTAGCTTCCTCATGACTCCCCCCTTCAAAAAAAAAAAAAAAAAAAAATCTCAATCATTCCTGGCCCATCTACAGAAGTACAATGGCATGAAGGTTTGGCACAGCCATCCCACTTCCCCAGTCAGCAGCAAGTTGCTACACTGCTAACATGACAATGGAGCTGAGAAATTCGGAGTAGGAAAATGCATCCCAGACTGTAAAACCATTCCTACTGATCCTTGCATAGAAGTCATGTACAAGTCAATCCTGTAACTGGAATATTTCAGCAAATCTGGATGCTAAAAAAAAAAATGTGACTGTGGTGTTGGGAACTTCTGGCTATTCATACTGCAGGGTAATGTCCCATTAACTTCTTCTCTTCAACCTACCTGGCAAGTCTCAGAACTGAGACAGATGTCATGAGTGATATAAACAGAGAACAGGATCCAGCCCAAAAAAAGCAATGAGCTAGGGGCCATGAGATTTGAGTTCTAGTCCAAGTTTCTGCCAGCCAAGCGAATCTGGGCAATCCATGCTGCTATTCTGTGTCTTTCTTCTTCCTCCCTCCCTCACTTCTAACACATCTGTTTCAACTTAAGCTCTCCAGGACAATGACTCTCTGTTGCTACAATGCCCAACATGTTGTGCTTCCATTAGGAAGCAACAAAAACCTTATATGCATAAGGTGACTGCTGGATACTCAGGCTCAGTTCTCAAAGATTCTGGCACAGAATTTTTTTTCCTGTATTTTCTGCTGCAGAGGAACAGGATGAATTCACCCACTCGTTGCACTGGAAGCAAAGTAAAGAGGAATGTGGACTGTGAATCCCATCTCGACAGATCAGGAAACACATCTAATATCACTTCAAGCAACTGTATAAAGCATGAGTAAATAATGCCTTGCCAATTTTTACACAGACCATAAAAATCAGAGAGAACTCACTGATTTTAGGACTTTTTCTGGCACAGAAAAATTCTGGGCAGGCTCTCATCATTTTTTCCATATTTGGAAAAGTAGCCCAATATTGGTCCTACTAGGTGGGCTAAACAGAGTCTCAAAAGAACAAGTGAGAAGAGGACATCATTTTGCTCTTATGAACTCTGGGCTGGAAATAGGTTCAGTAAAATAAACCACCTTTAGACATGTCTCTGGTTTTGAGATACACGCTGATATGAATAATAGGACTCAGTAACTTAGCTTCTCCAAAGCGCACAAACATGGGGACAGCTATATACTGCAACAGGGCAGAAAATCCTAAGCAGAACCACCACTGTTTCCCTGCCCTATCTGTGGGCATCTACCTGCACCAACATCCTGATTATTAAAACGATACTAGCAATTGGGACACTGGAAGGGGCTCCTAAAGGAAAAATAGATATGTACAACACAGATCGTGGTTTTAGAGGAGAAAACAGAACCATTTTTACGACTGCTTAGTCACGTACATTAAATGCTTTTCAGAGTTTAGCTAAAGGCAGAAATATCCCATTTCACAGATGCTTTGATGGTAATATCCCAGTGCTGATACTTCAGCTCAATTCCTCCCCAAAGCCATCTGCATTGGACTTATGAATGGCATTCATGAAGCCATCGCCTCTGCCAGTCAACCACCGCTACACCCCACTGTTATTGGGAGAGACAAAGAGGAAAATCATATTTATAACACAGTCTAATTCATTCAATCCAAGCAACATCCAAGAAGATGTTAGTTACTTAACAAATTTTGGAATACCTTCCATTTCAGTAAGCTACTGACTCACCTATGTGGCCAAAACACCCTCAAGAAATAAGAGAACAAAAAAAAAAAAATTAAGGACATTGGGAAGTTAAGGATCCAAATTAAATCTGTACCAAATTGTGTATAACACAAACAGACGGGCTCAAGATAAAGCTGGTTTTGCCCAGTGGATAGATCTAAGATGCACTAAAGAGGAGATGAAAGCACATTAGCATGTAAAATCTCTGAAAGCCACACCACGATTTGAAGGTGCCTATTATACCCTATGGCACAGAGGGTCTCAGCTTCAAAGATCACAGGCGTTCTATTGCCACCGCTGATGATCATCACTTACCATCTAGGAGGACCTCACTATACAGACTGCTGTCTATCATCTGTACCTCTGGGATGTTTAGATCATTTCTGAAGACAGAGGACGAGAGCACAGACTGAAGTGCCTTTTCTGACTATTCCCAAAGCTCAGACCCATCCCGCTTTTTCTACCTATTCACCACTCCATCGCTACACTTGATCATCACATTTGCTCTCCAGCAGATCTCGGTGGGTATTTACACACGTCACATGAGCACAGATGCAAAACAGGAGGATTTCTTCTGGCATTGGACTCAAGTCCTGTCCATCTGTACTACACATATTACTTAACCATCTTGTTTCTTATTATCATAGAATGGTTTGGGTTGGAAGGGACCTTAAAGCCCATCCAGTTCCCCTCCCCCTGCCAAGGGCAGGGACACCTTCCACCAGACCAGGTTGCTCAAAGCCCCATCCAACCTGGCCTTGAACACTTCCAGGGATGGGGCAGCCACAGCGTCTGTGAGTAACTTCTTCCAGTGCCTCACCACCCTCACCGGGAAGAATTTCTTCCTGATATCTCATCTAAATCCTCTCTCTTCCAGTTTAAAGCCATTATCCCTGTTATCTCTGCACTCCTGTTACACTGTGGAACAGTGCTGTAGTTGGGTACGTGGTGCTTGATAGGACTGGTGTGTCTCCTGCCAAACTGCATTTCACTTTTGCTGCTTTAATACCGTTTTTAGAGAGATTTTAAATCACTTTATCCATTACCACGGCTTTAATGAGGTCAAAAAGGTTAAATGCTCTTGTACATCAGCTGAAGACCTTTCTCTGTACCAGGAAATGTTTCTATGAATTACACTGTTAGCACGTGTCATCACCAGGATTAAGAAATACAGGATTTGTAAAGAGAATAATGGAGGGGGTGAATGATAAGCTTTGGCTTCATATGATGAAGTAGCAAAGCAAGAACCTAATACAAGTGAATCACAGTTGGTTTTAGTGAAATGTAATTACATTAATCAATTGGACATTTCCAGGGGCGGAGGGGGAACCAAACAAACCACAGTATCACCACAGAGTAAAAAATCTTGTTAGCAGAACGACGGAAAGAAGTTTTTTGTCCATCTCAAAGGTGAAAAAACAACCATTAGCATTCACTTTACCAGCAGCAGTCAACAGGAAAACTGTAACAGATCATAAAATAAGCTTACCAGGTCTTTACTTTTCAGTATACCATTATGGAATTTTAGTTCACAGTCCCATTTCGCAAGTATTTTGCGGGTGTCCCTTGATGGCAAAGGCTGAGAAGTCGGTAATTTTGTATAGCTGCTTTGGTGAATATTATCATCAGATAGTAAATGTTTATATCCTTTACAGACTGAAGGCAAGCATTTACTCTAGTTTATAGTAGCTATTCAGTTTTAACCAAAAATCCTAACATTTTGTGTACCAGATGATGTACGGCACATTTTGGGATGAGCATGGGGTGAATGAGATGTAATCAGTCCTAACTGCAACAGAATGCAATGGACAGGAAAGAGAAACCTGGATAGAAAAGTAAACAATTTCATTTAACTCACATGTAAATAGAGTGTAAAGCTGTAATTAATTTTCTAATATGTGCAGGATGGCCACAATTCGATAATAAGCAATGCCTTTATATCTAATACCATTTTTTTTCCAGAATTTTGAGGAAGTATTTATTTTCTTTGGGTGCTTTTACTTAGCAGGTTTTCCATCAATTAAATGTATTTTATTCCACTGACAAGAACAGGATGGAAAGACTCCAGTGGTTTGGGGGTTTTTTTGGAGGTGTTTGTCAAGGCCGGGGAAAAAAAAAATTCCTGTAATATTGGACAAGAAATCCTGAGAGATTTCTAAAAATATTTCAAAGCCAAATTTGTTGTTTCCATTAAGCATATAAACAGTAAGTTAGAAAGGGGGAGTTTTTAGTGTCATGATAAAGCACGCAGACCATAATCTCGTGGTTTATAATATCACCAGGACCATTTTAATGTTTGGTTTTTTCCTTCACACCTCTCTGTAGTCCTGGTCATTATTCTCTCTAGATACCATTATCCTCTCCTGAAATTACAAGTTTGCTGCATTGGAGAAGCAGCAATTCCAGGAAACCATCTAATTCATTGATACAACTCATGTACCTACAGACTCTCAAATTGCATGAAAATCACTCAGGCCTATCAGTTGGTCCCAAACTTATGTGTCAGGATTTCTTAAGCAAATCTTAACTTTAGATATAAAGAGACCAACTCCTTCAGCACTGAATCCACTCACAGTCCACACACAAGGGAACAGCATATGCTATAGGCACTTTTAGGTGAACAAAGAAAAAGCATTGTGCCTACCTCCCACCCTGAAAAATAAACATATTAAAGCATTATTAACATTTCTTCGTGTGGTAATGGATGACAAGGGTGCCTGCTGGGGCAGCACTACACACTGACCTATGCTCACGCTAGTCAGAAAGGGAAGCCAACTAGTAGGGTTATGTTATTCTTCAAACATAGGAAGAGAAACTACAGTGTTGCGCCCTTCTGCAGAAATCTTAACACAGACATCACTTCTTCCAAGGTTTGAGATTGCCCAACCCTTATCACCCTCCCTCCGCCAAACCAGACATTCACAGGCTGACCTGGAATATTCAAGGCAATCGGCTCCTGCCTTTTTTCACACAACTCATGCTTCAAGTTTGGCCAAAACTTCTTGTACCACCACCTCCTAGAAGTATTTTACCACTTCTGCCTCGCAAAATAAATTCAGTGATCAAGCAAGAAGGACAAGCATTGAAATAGATCTGCAGGTGTACTGCAGAAAATAGTAATTGTTATCTAAAATACAGTTATTATCTACTTGGGCTATCTCCATAAGTGGCCAAATCAAACTCCAACATTTGAACAAGTCCAAACACCAAGCAATCCTGGATCAAAGCAACCATTTCATAGCCTCAAGCACATTTGCAACACTTAGCTGATATTTCTGAACCTATTAAAAAAAAATATTATTTTCCAGAATCTCAAGCAAAGTCAGCTGTTTACTTCATCAGGACAGGTCACCACTAGTTAACATTCAGCTGCCAAGCATGAATATGTTTGACAATTATTTCAACTGTGTAAATCATGAGTCTTCCATTTCTGTGATAAAGTACTGAAGGCCTCATTAACTGAGAATACACGCCGGTGACAGTTACAGCCTGAGGTACTGAAAAACCTCAGACTGGAGTTTCCTTTTCTATTGCTAACCTAAATAGGTTGTGCCAAACTCCACACACAGGTAAATTTCCCAGATCCATAAACTGAGCAAATTACTGGTGTTTAAGGGTATTTAAATTCACGCACATTCAAAAGTTAACATCACACCTAGCTTCTAAGCAAATAAAAACATACGGTCTCAGTTTCATCTGGGATCCTTTTCTTTATGTTCTAATGTTTCATTTTCAATGAACTCTTGTCCTACAGTAGCACCTGTGTTTCATCTCCCTCACCCAGCTTCTTCAAAGTATGCCTTGCCTTTGGGAAGTTTTTTCTAAGAGTACACTAATACAATGTGAGCACGAACATGAATCATAGAATCATAAAATCATTATGGTTGGAAGAGACCTCAAAGATCATCAAGTCCAACTGTATACCTGATGCCACCATGTCCACTAAACCATGTCTTGAAGGGCCACATCTAAACATTTTTTGAACACCTCCAGGGATGGTGACTCCACCACCTCCCTGGGGAGCCTGTTCCAATGCTTAACGACTCTAACAGTGAAGAAGTTCTTTCTAATGTCGAGCTTGAACCTCCCCTGGTGCAACTTGAGACCGTTTCCTCTTGTCCTATTGCTAGTTACCGGGGAGAAGATGTGTTCCTTGTAAGAACTTCCTTTGATGGAAAAAAGCACTAGAGCATCTTCCATGCTATACCCACAGAAATTTGTTCCATCCAAGCTACAACATTTTTTACTTTTTCAAAATACAATTGTTCAAAATAAAATTTGGCCTTGTTTTCTGGGCTTGCTGTCTTCAGCAAGTCCTGAGCATGCTTTGGTTGGGTTCAACAAGTTCACCTTTGTGGAAATTCAGTGTTTCCCTGCCCTTTGAAAGCCTCCTGAAACTTTACTATTTATACAAAAAGGGAAAAGGTTTGTTACCTGCCAAAAGACACCCCTACTCTGATGTTGAAGAGTTCTCTTACCATGGACTGTTCATACCTTCTATTCAGCATTTTCCTTTACATCATCTTTAGCTTCTTTGCTGGTGAAGAAAGCACAGACACAAAAATTTTGGGGGAGAATATTAGATCTGTTAGGGTTGTGGGAGGTGGGGAACATCCATCTGTGAAACACTGTCCTAGAATCAGCAAGGTGTCTTTCCACCCTTCTGAGGTTTTCCTGGCAATCACTTAGAAAGAAATGTCCATGCAATGGAAAAAAAAAAAAAAAGAAAAAAAAAGAGATGTCATCTTTCATGAACCCCACTTTTTTTTACTACACGTAATTTCTAGTAAACTTGGCCTTCAAATAACAGCACCAGCACTATCATTTAAAACATTAAATCACAGAATATAGGAAGACTCATGCCAAAAAAAATTTAAAAATTATCAGATATGGCAACTATTTCTTGCACATTTTCTACAAACTACAGTATTTTGCTACTAATATGCAGAGAAAGAGGTCTCCTTAAAAGGGGGACAGTGTGGTTAAGATCTGCTCATTTTGGTTAGTAGTTTTAATAAACAACATCCAGAAAATTGCTGCAATATTGATGTAGAAATACTGTGTGTTTTTAACCTTCCTAAGTTATGTCCAGTTTCTACTATAACAGCTAACTTCAAAGTGTATATCCAAAGTAAAATGCACCGAAACCAAACTTTTTTTCATGAAACACGGTGCAAAGGGAAACTACTATGCTACAGCCTTTGACAATACAAACACCAAATCTGATTCCAATTATTTCTTATCTGGTAACATCTTCAGTTCTTGCTTCCGAATACTATCAATTTCGAGCTCATCACCCTGCATGTTTAACTCTAGGCCTTTCTGTAAAATAGCAATCCTTCATCACTGGGTTGTTCCGAGTTGAACATCATCTGACAGAATAAGAACATTACTATTCAGTACCATAAGTTACATTCATATTGACGTTGAAATGGCAATGAGATACTGTGATAGAAGCAAATTTATTTAAAACATTTTCCTTTATCTAACAATTTGTTCTTCCAACTCTAGTCACCTACCTAATGATTTGATCTAATGCACTCCTCAAAGTAATCCTAGCCCTTGACTACATCTACTACATCTCTAAATGTTATTACTTTGCTGATCAACTTGGTAAAACGTGCATCTTAATGTTTTTTCCCTGCATTTCCTTGGCCTGCTTGAACTTCAAACTTGTGCTCAATGGCACACAGCCATGCTCTTTTGTCAGCTAATTAGATTTGGAAGATGTATACTGGAAAAGAGAAAAACATGGAAAATTAGAATAATGATTACACTCTGTACCTAAGGACCTGAATATACAGAAAGGAGCAAACATGAATTAATGAACAAGGGTAAAAGTGATTTTGACTAATGCAGTATTGAATAAAGTATAATAAATAGTATGGTTACTCTCAATTAGAGCCAACTCTGTAGTGTGAAAAAAGTTTCCAGAAGTTCTGTCTAGATTATAACATCTAAATTTTAATTATAGCTTCTGGTAACAAATTACCAAAGTCTGCATTGTCACAGAACTTTCACAAATTTCCAGATTTAAAATATCATGAATACTATTGTTAACATAACTCTGTCCTAAAGGATATCAGTACTGGTAAAATGCCCTTCAAATTCTGTCACACTTCAACAAAAATATCAATGAGGAGATGTATATAACATCACAACATATCCAGAACATCAGTGCTCCTTATTTTCTAAATCCAGCAATTCTTTGCTCACAGCAATAGCCTCCACATAGCAAAAGTAACATGCAAGCTCCAGTTTTCACTCAGCTAACTCAGACAACAGGTCTGAGATACTAGTACTACTGGGTTTTAAAAAACATCAGTACATCCTGACCAAGCAAAGCTAATATGTCTGACCAAACCCACAGTAACTGTAATTGTCTTTGCGGCAACCAAAGTGTTGATCTTCTGAAGAGTTCACCCATACTCATCACACTGTCAGGTTTTCCTCTGTGGCAATACCTAGAAAAATCATAGATCTTGTAAGGTTGCTGTCAATTATTTTACACTAACAACTTTTTCAGGAGCATCATAACCATTTATTTTTTCAGTTGGGTGAACTGAGCCACAAGGGCTGAGATGTTCAACTCCATAAAAAAAAACCCAAACAACAAAACAAACATTTCATGATTAAAAGAAACCAGACTTGGTTCTTTGTTATAGCTCCTAGTCATTAGTCTACCTTATCCCTTTAATTATTTGATATTTCATCATCTAAGCCTTTTAAAGGAGCTAAGATAGATATAGCACACTTAATTAAAGCTGAGCTTCAGCATTCAGCTCTTTTCTGTCTGGAAATTGTTATAATGAGACTCTTGTGGGCCAAACGAGAGTGCAAATATTCTCTTACGACAGAGCCAGTGATGAGCTAAGAAATGTCCCTCTCATTAAAGCTGCAACCATCCCACTTAGCATTTCAGGAGGTTGAAATTATTTGGGGGCAAAATTGTCCTCATACTGAATAAAGGCTGCCTCCTGAAAGAGTAGCCCTAGGTTAATGGTGACAAAATAGAAGCTGATGCTTTAAGCGTTGAAAGGAGGTGTGCAAATATTAGATGACTATAAGTCTGCTTTGGAAACTGTAAGACTGTCAAGGCCAACTGTTGCAAGACATTACTCACTCACGCAATACAGTGGCTCACCATGCCTCCTGAATGCTATAGCCACCTCATCAACAGAGGCAATGGGGTTTTTTTTTGCTAGACACACAGAAAAGTCAACTTTAAAACCCAACACAAATGCAACCATGATTTTTCAGTTTTCTGCTTCTTGGATTTTTGGAAATAGGAAACAGTTATTTCCTAGACATGCATATTGCCCTCTTATCCATGTGCCACCTTGGGACAAAGTACAAACAAGTAAAATGCTTACAACAGAAATTGTAAAGACAATACATACCCTCTAGGCAACATGCTAAAATACTGCTCTATACAACAATTCTGCCCTTACTCTAAAATGTACTAAACAATTCAGCGCATCATGCAGACTTTCTAGACTTACTTTTCAGATAAGGTTCTCTACTGCTTGTGTCATGGCAAGAACAGCACAGGTAAAAGACCATTCTTGAAATAAATGCATATTTTATAACAATGTAATTATATTCTGGACGTAATTATGTTCTCCATTTACTCAGTGACAAAGGATTCATCACTCTTGTTCGCTCTGAACATACAGTGCTGCTTGAAGAAAATGCAAACTGGATCTTAGTCCTTCTCCAGAGCCTGGGGCTACTGTGCAACAGTATGCAAGCTCTTCTCTGCCAAGCACCAAAGCATGTCTGCCATTGTCAGGGGGAACATTTGACACAGTCTTTCACTGATAGGCCAAAAATTCACAGTTCTGATAGCATTACCAACTATTTAAATGTTGGCCTTTCATCTAACTTCCAGCTAGGATGAAAGCTAACACTCCAAATCCTGCACACACTGACATACAAATTCATATTTGTTAGATGAGTAAAAGGTTTTTTCAACACGCACTCCTCCCCACTTTTTTTTTTTTTTTGCAACTATGATTTAACATTTCAGACATCGATCAAAAAGAAAAAAAAAAATGAAAATTTGTTTCCACCTGTTCTTCATTCTTCATCTGCATATTTCTAGATCCACCAGTATCATCTTACTTGGAGTTCTTCTATGTGATCTCTAATCTACCACATTTATGCTCCCTTCCAAACACAGCATGTTACAGAGCTCCTTTCATCTTTAATTAACATGGGTTCCTACGATGGAAATTACTTTAGCAGTGGCAACACAGCAGTAGCCTGTTCCAACAGCTGGCATAGGGGCTTTATCTAGAACGTGTTTCTATGTAATTATAATAACACTTCAAACTTCTGAAGAAATTTAATACTTAAAGTTTCTTTCCTCCTCAGGTGCTTTTGTCAAGCAAAGCATGTTCTGATGAACTGGCCAGGCGTACTGACACTTGTCAGAAATCATTAAAAATATAGCAGCTCAGTGAAACTGAATAATACGTTTTCTTCGGTTCATCAACAAATGCTTGCATGAAAACAAAACATTGCTATATAATGTAAAATACAAACACCTCTGGCTTTACTGTCTGCACAGTATGATCTGGGCATTCCTTGACGTTAGGGCCCTCCATCTTCTTTGCTCTTCCACTTCAGGTCTTGTTTAATGGAAAATTACAGTTGATTTTCCCCCTAAAGTCCCTTACCAAAAAAATAAACATACTCCTCCTTCACCCTTTTCCAAAGAACAGAGACCGTCAGCAAGACTCTCACAAAATCTCTTTTGCTTATTACTTGTTTTGTCTTAGCTTTCACAAGTATTAGCAAAACAATAGCTCTAGTTATGACCTCGCCTTCCAGTTGGTGGAAAACCAGGTTCAATGACCGCAGTTTCCTTTACATGCAATAATTGCACTAAGGTGCTACACCATGTATTTGCTAATTAAATTAAACTCCACATATACATTCACATCAGTACATTGATTCTGGGTAATTTGTTGCAGAGCTCTCTTAGCTATGTTTGCAGCTACTCCTGTTGATAAATGACTTTTCATATTAGAAAGAATATACAGACAAATATCTGCAAGATCAGTCTCCAGGCCTCTTGTTTTTATCAGCAGCAATATTTCACCAACGTTATTTAGCATTACTCAGCCTTGCCCAGGGCCTCCGCAGTAGCTAAGTTTCCCTACTAGCTGTCACGTGTCATTTTTGTGATCCACTACTTCTACAACAAGACAGCCTCCCTCCATCACCTCGAGCATCTCCAGAACTCTACTTTTAAGATCTGTCACTGATGCCTGGTACTTCAGCTGAGCTGCTGGCGCATATATAAATGCGATACTGCCATTCGTCTGCTTCACAATGACCTAACTAACAGGATCAATTGGCAGCTTCGCCATCAGGCTGACTATTTTATGCTGAGTAACATCAGAAGGGTCAGACAGACCAAGAAAGGAAACTCATACAAAGCAGGACAATGAAACACATCTTAAGCTGTACAGTGACAGTGCCTTGCGAAGTCAGTGTTCAACTATTCTCTGTGAAAAAATTTTGGAAATTCTTTTTTTTACCTGTATTAAGTATTATCTTTACTGCAATTTTCACTACAAGAAAACGGACAAAACAACATCAGAGTCACAGCTTGAATCTGCTTCGTATTGGCATCTCCAAACGGGTAAAACTTGACCTCAGCTTTTAAAAAAAAAAAGGGAAAGGTAAGTCAAATCTTTTTAGAAGAACCTATAGTTCAAGCATTACTTCTGAAAGCCTCACTAGCCTGTGGTGCAGTATCACGACAGTGCACTGACATTCATTTTCCTCAGTAATTGGTATACATTTGTGCCAATACATCAGCAAGCTAGAGGCCAGATCATCCACGGTTCTGAGAGGGAATAGTAAAATGCAGGTATTAGAATTTGCAGAAATGTATTGAATTATTTCTTTTTTATTTATCCTTTGCAAAATGCCACACTAAGACTGGTATTCACACAAGCAAATGGTTTTACGTAAACCTGCATTGTGGGTACCTGAACTGCTCGCTTCACGTTGTTTTCGAAATTACAAGCTGTTTCTCCCATTCCTATGACAGAAGTCCATCACTGCTCTTTCATTCATGGTAATCTTTGAATTAAATCTACACAATAAAGCAAGTATAAGTAACTGGTAAAGGAAGCGAAGCTTGAAAATGTAGAAAATGTTTCAGAGCATGGCTGGAAATCATGCAAGCTCTCTCTGGAAGCTTCCAAAGAACTACTCCATGCTATGTCAAACTGTAATAGGGAATTTCCTGCAGTCTCTGAAGGGCAGTGTATGAGAGAAACGAGACCAGAAGATAATGGAAAAAGGGTCAACAACTTGCTGGCGAAAAAAATAGCATCTCGCACAAGAATTATATTAATAGTAGAATACAACAGAGACAATGTACAGCTGAAAAAATGTTTGGTAAAGCATGCTGAGCAGAAAGACTGAGCTATTTCATCAGAGAGGAAGTATTTACCAAGAAGCTTGTTTTAAAAGAAAATGCAGCAATTGGTAATATTTGGTGAAGACAAGACAGACTTTAACAAGTATAACTAGACAAATTTCTGCTACCCAACAGATGTGTTTGCTATCCACAGGAGTGTTTTAAATTAGGTAGAAACTATGTCTTAACAGTTGTTTTGCTTAAACACTCGCCTAGCCTATC
>NW_009597318.1:21915-28442 GCF_000690535.1 Cariama cristata
TGAACACTGGGCAACCTGGCTTAAAAGTTGGCTGATTTTCACTAGAGTGGAAGTATCTCATCCAGAGAAAAAGAGTTGGTTGTCGGTCATTTGCATCTCACTGGGGAAGGGGTTGCCGTGCCAAGGAACAACATGCTGCTTTGGAAGCTTGCTAGAGTAGTCCCTTTAAATGTATCACCATCAAGCACAGCATGGCTAGTCAGTCAAGGGAGGTGACTGTCCCACTCTACACTGCACTAGTGTGGCCCCACCTTGAGTACTGCGTGCAGTTTTGGGCACCTCAAGATAAGACGGACATCAAACTATCGGAGTGTGTCCATAGGAGGGTGACCAAGACGGTGAAAGGCCTCAAGGAGAGGCTGAGGTCACTTGGCTTGTTCAGCTTGGAGAAGAGAAGGTTGAGGGGTGACCTCATTGCAGCCTACAACTTCCTCAAAGAGGAGGTGCTGATCTCCTCTCTCTGGTGAGCAGTGGCAGGACACGAGGAAATGGAGTGAAGCTGCATCAGGGGAAGTTCAGATTGGACATTAGGAAAAAGCTCTAAGAGAGTGGTCTGGAACAGGCTCCCCAGGGAAGTGGTTGCAGCACCAAGCCTGTCAGAGTTAAAGGAGCATCTGGACGATGCTCTTAGTCGTATGGTTTAGTTTTAGGTAGTCCTGTGAGGAGCAGGGAGTTGGACTCAATGATCCTTATGGGTCCCTTCCAACTTGAGATATTCTATGATTCTATTACAGGTCCAATCTGGTCCTATCAAACAGTTTGTCCTTCATCCCAAAGCTCACAGATAAAAACAGCAACTTCACTAGTTAAGATTATTTTCAAATTATTCTTTCTCAACCTTTTGTAGATTAGTAGTCCACCTTTCTTAATCTCATGTGAGCATATACACAGATAATGGTTGCTACTTTAGACTTAATGAGGGTTACAGTTACAGCATCCCTCATTGCTAAACCGTGAGTACAAAACATAAGATGAGGTATATAAAACACTGGTTCTTTAGGTGAGGAAAAACGAGCATTTCAAGCACAGACTCACAGATTTTCACTGATGCCTAGTACCTGCAGCTTTAATGGATTTCACAAGACCAGAAAGGTGTCTGCTATTTCTTGAAAACCAGTCATGAAGTGAGCATTCAGAGACATCTGTATGAATTACAGCTGTATTTAGGAAACATCCTCTCTCCAAGTCAACTATTACAAGATCAGCTGTTGGCCAGGTAAGAGGGGTTGTGGCCGGTGCTCCATGCTGTAAGGCCAAGGGCGACACACCACCACCCCTGCTCCCACCAACACAATTTCCTTGGCTGCTGCACACCAAGAAGGAATCTGCCAGACCACTTGGCTTTGCAATGAAGAACACTATCACGGCCCCAGGGCCAACTTTAGAGAATCTGTTTCACTCGCTCACTACCCTCAGAGAATCTTTTTCTTTTCTCAAGATGTTGTTTTGCAAAGCCCTTGGGTGTGTGCAGCAGTGCCGACAACACCCATCTTTGCGTGTTGCTGTTGCTTCAGCCCCAAAATCAGGCTCTATGTTATAGACACAAAGCACACAATAGATACTTGTCCTAGTCTGGCTAAAAAAGAACTATTTCTGCTTTCAGCAGATTATTTTTTTCCTTCAGTTAAGTTTTCTTAGCAACTGCACTGTCTGAAGCTGACTACAGGTTTCAGGCAGTGCCTGCTTTCAAAGTTGATGGTGCTTGATGTCTGTAGTTGTTGCTGGGGCAGGAGTTGGATTGTTATGCAGAAAGGCCCACGGGTGGGTGCTTGTTCCCTGTGGGCTCTCTTGGGGTGAAGGTGGAAGAGGATCGCACCCACGGGAATCTGCAGAGAGGACAGGTGACCCAGGACTGACCAATGCCGTATTCCATCCCACCCATGGGAATACTGAGTATAAAGCTCAGGGATCATGGGGCTCAGCTCTCTTTCCTTCATGGCCAGCATCCCTGTGGGACCCTGCTCGCTCTCCTGCCTCCGACTCTAATCCATGCATCCCTGAATCCGGTTTCCTGCCTCCTGCAGAGCCCAGTCCAGGACATCCGGGTGCCTGTCCTGCTGCGTGAGCACTGCAACCTGCCATGCATGGCACACAGTGCCATGGTCATCATTGGGAAGATCAATATTGGTTTTGTATATTTCTATTAGTAGTATTAGTTTAATATTATTTATACTCTTTTTCACTGTTACTGTTTTATTAAAGTTTGTTTTAACTTTCCAACCCATAAGTTTCTCTCCCTTTTCTCCTCTCCTTCCCCTTCTGGGAAAGGATGGGGTTAACAGAGAGCATCTGCCACCTGCTTTAAGCACCGGTTCAGCCTTAAACAGTGACAATACTCTTTTCCACTTCACTGTTGCAAAACCTGTGCTGTTTGTTTTCCTCTTCCTTCCAAAATGTAGAAGGTAATCATCTCAGCAAGGCCAAGCCCAGGAATTTGGAAGCCCACACCTTGTTTGGGTTTCTGACCAAACTTCTTGAAACACTTGACAGGAATAACCTCAATGTTTATTACCTTCTGAGTTATCACAAAAGAAATAATAGTTAAAGCAACATAACCATAGCATGCTTTGAGAGCCTGGTCTGCAAGGAGTTTGGTTCGTGCAGAGCCATAAGCAGGCACATTCTTGGCAGAGGGAAAACAGAGGCCTCAGCAGAGAGCTCCTCCTCATGTCCTACACCGCTGCTCAGCCACACTCATGAGAAACTAGTTTTGGCCCTCCCACATTTATTGATCTCCTCTATTAATACTGACTTGCCTGTCCTGTTGTGATTATCCCCTGCACAGAAGATTGCCCTCTTACGTCTCTGTCTATAGCAAATGTAAACATGTAATAAATGAGCATAACTGCATCAGTACGGTCACTTAACTGGAATGTTTTAGCAGATATGAGACTGAGCTCCAGTAGGGTGATTACAAACCCTCCAGGGCAAGAGTAACTCAACTATGATAGCCAGAACATCACTGGAATTACAGTAGTATTTCATCTCTGAAAGGAGCTGTTCATTATTTTGCACAATGATCTCATCTCGGGATCCATCCTTCGCTTGTTCAGTTGTTTTTCTTTTCACTGCAGTATCTGGAGCTTAGATCATGAGCTGTTATAGAAAGGGCAGTCTTGACTTCGCCAAACTTACAGGGGACATATGAGTAAGGTGTAAGAGTTAAGTAGCTCTCACTGAACTGCAGTTATCAGCGAGGGAAAGTAGCAAAAAAAAAAGACTGTTTACCTGCAGAGCAGGCTCCCCTCGGCTAGTGTTTGTACTCCCAAATGTGTGAGCTCTGACCTAACTCGGGCATAAACTCAAGTAGCCTCTCCTTAACCTTTTTCTCCGTTAAACTCTTCTACAAAATTGACTTTCAGACATGAAACATCTGCACCAAATAAGACATCCAGGTAAGTACAGACAAACAGAGCACTCCCCAAGTATGAGAAGAGAAAGAGGAGGGTGCAGAAGAAAAAGTGTCACAAGTCAAGCTGGCAACAGGCACAAAATTGGCATTTCTACTTCTAAAAAACTTCCTCGCCAATCCACACTCAAGTACTGAAGCACCCAACTCAGGAACTTTCTCCGGGTTTGCCAAGATGGGACAATATTCATGCTCTACTTAATCCAGGGAAACATTTGAACTATCCTTTGATTAGATATTAATTTATATCCCAAGTTATACTGTGATCCCAGAGCCTTTCTCAGTTTGTGAAGCAACTTAGAAAGGATATCAAGAGATCTTACACTCCATTATTTCTAATAGGTATGTAGACTTTGCAAATATACATCATTGTCATAAAATAATGCTGAGTTTTAAATATTTAAGTTGTACATTTGGACTCATCACAAACTAGGTAGAATATTTATTTTCTGTTTTCCAATTACTTGGGTCACTTTACCTTTACAAAGGAAATTTATCAAGTTTTTTTCCTTAGACTTTTAATATAGTAATTTTATCTGTACAAATACAACTGAAGAAAATGTAGATGAGGCCTGACCAAAACAGCTCAGAGGTGTAAGTCCTTTTAAAAATGAAAAGTGCTATGTTGCATCCTAACTACCATTTTTAGATTTTAAAATTGCACATTATTTTGAAATAAACAAAATTATACTTTCCAGTGTAAGCACAATGCTCATGAAGTTATACAAGCTGTCAGAAATCCCACTTAAACCTCCACAGGCTAAATTCCAGCAATGTTCGACACAGGAGAATTAATTATGCCGCAGAAGTTAAATCTCTGTGTCAGTGGAATTGAATAGGTTTATTTATAAAACACATGCAACTATGCAGTTGCGCTTTAGTAAAGAAAATATTTAACCCCATTTCTATTACACAGAAGTTTGCATGCCAGGGAATCCAGGATACCACATACCTTTAAATTTAATTCTAGATACTGACCAATATTGCTCAATACGGTATGCCAGCTTCATTATCACTCAAAATGAGCTAAAATCTAAGTGACAAATGATGCTGCATAGACTTACAGTACCCTAGTACAACTGCAAACGTTTCAACATTTTGTTAGAACTCCTGTTAAAAGATGATGCTAGCCATTTCAGATATCATGAAATTACATTTATAATTGTTGTCCAGCATCAACTTTTCCAGTTAAAAAACCCCAACCCCCATCCTCTCTTTTTTTTTTGTGGCAGCAAACCCACATGAATAAAGGGACAGGGAAAATACAATTCCTTTTGGAGGGAAATGGTAAACTACTCACTAACAAAATACTATCAATTCTATATAGTAAATGGAAGAAAACATGATTACTTCTTCATTCAAAGCAATCGGATATGTTACTAAAAAGTACAATAGAGGAACTGATTGCAGAGGAAAATGAATTTGAAAATTTCTTCAGAAAGCAATAATTGCTAAATACCATTAATTGGCACCATATATTTCCTGTAGAGCACTTTGCAAAGGTGCTAAGGTTTAAACACAAATTTACTCAGTAAAAGACTGACAACGCTCTTTCTTCGTAGCAGTGAGGCAGGCCTTACTGCCCCACAACTCTTTTTATTTTTGTGGGAAGAATTAATCCGAGCCCTCTTGCCACACTTGAGTACAGAGGAGAGCAGCTTCAGCTCAGGCACAGGACTTCAGCATAAAACAGCCATGGAGCACCCACAGTTTCCCTCTCATTGGCACCCACATGGAGGGCAGTAAGTCTGGGAAGGAAGGCAGCAGGAAATACCAACCGGTAAATCTTCATGTGTGTCCAAACCACCTTCACTGGCTCCTCTACCTTAGAGCTAAAGCTCTTTTCCATTACCCTGCAGTTCAAGTGGGAAGAGGAAGGCACCCACCCTAGAGAACTATTTTTTATCAAGTTACAATTCTTAACACCTACTTTTTTTGTCTGGTATTTTCTCATTCTGAATATTGAGCAATCTGCTAGATTTTTGGAGGCATGGCAATATTTAGTAGTGTCAGCTAATTAAAATGTCTGGCTTTTCCAAAAGCTTCTAGACCAGAGACTTTTTTGACCACATGAAGAAACCTCAAACAAATAGCAAAACAAATCAGACATTTAGAAACGGGAGATAACTGAAGGCCACAGGAGCTATATCATCTCTCAGTTGTGAGGAAACCACCACTTGTTTTTGATGTACCTACAAAAGGTTCAGGCAGAACAGTAACACAGTGTGCATATGCTCTTTGTTGTGGAGACTATAATTCTTAATTAGGTTATTATTCCCATTTGCTATGCCAAAGAGGCTAAAGAAGGAGCCAGAGGTTCCTATCCAGGTATTAAATGGCACCATGTCCTTTGGCAAATGACTATTTGACAATCTCTCCTCTTCCTCACTAGACTGCTTAGAGCAGTCTTTAAGACAGATTCATTCAACTTGATTTCAGGGTTAAGGTATTACAAAAAACCCCAGTGCTTAAGACTTCTGTGTAATAAAGACAGTTGAGAGTGTTATTTCTCATTTAATGTGTAACTTTTTTTTTAATGGATTTGAGTCACAGAATGTCAAATATGAATTGCTGACTTTTTAACCTTTGAAAAAAACTTTTGTCTGAAGCGTAACATGAAAAATAAATAAAAATTGATGATAGAACTAGTAAGGAATTTGTCCTTTCAGTTATACAAAGAAAGTTTCCCACAAGAAAACCGATACTCTAATTACAAGCTTCTGAATAAGACAATCTTGCAAAGCTTTGTATCCGCTGGTACTATAAATCAGAAGCTTCGAAGTTAGTTTCCTTTCTTTTCTTCATCTGGAAGCCTTCCATATGCTTTAATGTTTCAACATGCGGTTCTTTTAAACCAGATAAGAACTTTGTTGTTACAGCTATGGGGAGGGTTATTTCTGCTTTAACCAGTAAGTTAGATTTTTCACCCTGGCTCCCGCCTCAATGTTTGATGAGGAAGAAATCTAAAAAATCAGAAATTGTAACATCCATTTCCCAAATGATGTAAACAGGTATACTTCCTTTTTATTTCCATGGATGACACTAAGCCATACCATACCTAAGGGTCAGACAACTTTACCTCAAAAAGAATGGTGCGGCCTCACCAGTGCAGAGTACA
>NW_009597319.1:0-2410 GCF_000690535.1 Cariama cristata
GGAGGGAGGGGGTTAATAGAGAGCGTCTGTCGCCTGTTTTAAGAACCATCCCAGCCTTAAACGGTGATAGGGTATTAGTGAGAGATTATCTGCTTTTCACCAGTTCAGGAGCTCCATCTAACACATATTCACGGATTTGAAATTTTTTTTTTTTTTTAATGTTTAAAAGGTTAGAATCTATTCCTTCAAGGTGTAATGGGCAAAAGAGCACATTTTAAGTGAAATTAAGTTACATTTCTCTTGATTTAAATACAAAATGTTAGCTCCGCTGGTACACTGATCCACAAGAACATTAATACCTCCAAATTCATAGACACCCATAAATTATTCTTGTAAACAGCAAATTACTAAACATAGTACAACACTCTACGGAAGAGAAAAAGAATGCACACAATCAGTGTTTTCCTTTTTGACTAGAAAATTAAAATCTTTAACAGTAGGTAAGCCTGAACTAAAAATCAATCAAATCTGGATCCCAAATGAGCTATGGGTTATGATATGCCCCATATCTGGACTCAACACTTGAAAGCAATCATGCACTACGGAGTATTTTAGGTTGTTATGTAGAGGTTTAACTAGAGTCTTCGCAACTTAATTTGGGACATGAAAGGTATTTGCACCATAGCACCATGTGCAGCAAAGAAAACTGGTCCTGCAGTTCGATTCCAATGCTGCACCCTCAAACAAAACGAGGCTGCTACGTTTGAGGAACAGGGATGGAAATCTCACCTGTCATCCAGAAGTTATATTGTGGTGTATCTTCACTTTTTGTCACTTTCCCTGGGCTTGGTAAATCTTTTGCAGTGCCTGAAGTAAAGGCCCATAGTTTTTTCCTGTTTGTAACAGTGGCTGCCTGGGTTTCACAGGTTGGTTTGCTGCCGGGCACCACTTGCACCCTGAATTTGCCTTCAGAAATGTATCTTTGTACTAGAAAAGAAAAGGAAAATTACCAGTCATGCCAGTTATGACATTCTGCTATCCACAGGGCTATAGAGAGCACTGCTTGTAAGAGGATTTAATACAGTATATAATCCTTAAATATCTCGATTTGTTAACTGTTTAATGATGTGCTTAGATTCTGACTGACAACAAAATCTCACAAGGAGAAATATTAAGATAAGTAGAGCTGTATTTAAAAAAGTGGAGCTTCTCTTTCCTCTCCTGAGGGTTTATCACCCAGAGCAGGCTGAAGTTCGAATGCTGCAAACTGCTCCCCAGTGCTTGTACGCTCATGCTGGCAAACAAAGACAGCTATTCGGATTCTTTAGCAGGTACAACCTTTGGTTGCTTTCTAGTTTGAATGAAATGAAAACATACATTTAGCAATAAATGCAGCATGATGCTCCTTATCTTGCACTCATTTCTCTCTAAACAAATCTTAGTATTTTAGAATAGTCGAGTATTTTCTTTCCCAAACCAGACACTCCAAATAAACCACTACCAATATCACTTCCTTTTCAGTAACTCCTGATACATCATCCCAGCATTCCTTCCAAAATGTACCATGCTGCATGGCTGCATAAAATAAACTGGGACCATTTAAAACTTTCTTTGGCTGGGAGCACACACCACACTTCTCCGTTGTTTGCAAGATTCTTGGTATGAGGCAGCAAAACGAACGAAGACAGGCTACACAGAGCAGGGTAGGGGGAAAAGATCTGGATCCTACACAGTTTAGGGGGTAGAGGGAAGGATGGGAACCTCTTTTATTCTCAAAATGCAACTGTGGTGTTTTCCAAATACCTTGCTGACCAGACCAAAACAAGATTTTTGAACGTTAACAGCAATAAAAAGAGCACTTTTCAGTACTTTAAATGTGTTGCTATGCAAGGTGGAGAATGCATGAATCAGAGGAACATGCCTCTCATTGCAACTGCAGATGTTTGCCTAACAGCAGATAGGGCCCTACAGCACTGGCTGCTGTGGGAGCCTACCCAGTAAGGACCAGTGCCGACCACAAGGAGGAGGAACCCAATACCGTCCTATGCACTCGGTAGCTCTCGATAGCAGTAAAAGACCAGAAGAGCTGTTTTATCCTGAAGGACATGGCAGGGCAGCTGCAGGAAATTTCTTCTGCGATTGCACCCACCAAGCTGTCATCAATCCCAGTTACGGTACAGAGAAACACCTCTGTTTCACGCACGTGCCCACACAGAAATACAGGCAGAAGGAAAAAAATCTCTTGGCTCTCAAATACAGAAATAGCACTGAAAATCTTGTCCTCTGATAGGGTCACTGCAGTGCTATCCGAGATCAATAAACAGCATGCCTTGTGGCAGGATCACCATCGCACGTGTATCGCTTGCTTTCATTTCCGTCTTAATCTATCAGCTGGCACTTACTACCTCCAGATTGTAGCAAGGATAAAAACCATTCTGTTTACAAGAATCATAGAATCATAGAATCATAG
>NW_009597320.1:0-46871 GCF_000690535.1 Cariama cristata
TCAACCCTATCGCCACCACCGGTAAGCTCTAGATAATCAAAATACTCCCTATCAGACAAGGCCACCTCACTGCCTTTCCTTCCTTGCCTATCCCTTCTGAACAGTTCATAGCCATCCATTGCAGCACTCCAGTTATGCCAGTCACTCCACCATGTTTCTGTGATGGCAACTATGTCATAGTTTTCCTACTGCACACTGGCTTCCAGCTCCTTCTGTTTGTTGCCCATGCTGTGTGCATTGGTGTAGGTGCACTTCAGTTGAGCTACTGATCCCGCCACCTTCCTTGGGGGAAGAAGCACTAATTCCAACATGACCATTCTCAGGTGCTTCCACAGTATCTAACCCATCAATGACCCTTGTCCTTTTGCTGCCACATGGCTCTCCATCCCCTACCTCCACTGAGGCGGCAGACCCAAGGACCTTGCTAGCACACTGTCCTTCACACATTGGTGTGTCTCCCCCAGGCTCATCTCTAGTGAGCCTGGTTTTATCCCTTTCCTGCTTCAAATCCAGTTTAAAGCTCTTTCGATGAGCTGTGCTAACTCCTGTGCAAAGATCCTTTTCCTGCTTTGAGAGTGGTGTACCCCATTTGTTACCAGCAGGCCCGGTGTCACGTAGACCGACTCATGACCAAATACCCATGATTGTGCCAGTGACACCAGGCTCAGAGCCAGGTATTGATCTGCTGGCTTTTCCTGTTTCTTCCCTCACCACTGCCTGCAACTGGAGGGACAGAGGAGAACACTACTGATGCTCCTGACCCCTTAACCAGTCATCCCATGGCCCTGAAGTCTCTCGTGATTGCCCTCAGACTTCTTGTTGCAACTCGATCACTGCCTACCTGAAAAATCAATAATGGATAATGTAGACTATACAACGTACTAATGGGTATGTACCACTATACATTTTTTTTTGAAGACATATATACTTAAGTGAATTGGTGGAGCGAATTTATATTAGATCATGATGGTGAATTTAAAGCAATCACTTCAGTACTATAAAACCTGTTATTTGGTTTACAGATTTACCAAAACAACAAACAGGAGCACTTCAATATAAATCAATCCACTTAGATGATGTGAGATTTTGTAACACAATCAGCTTCCCACTGCTTCCCGTTCTCCTATTTCATCATTCAACATTCAAAGTCCACATAGGAATCTTTTATTTGATCAGTGAACATTACATTTCATCTTTTGCCTGGGAGACTACTAGAGGGAAGCTCTGTGGGTTTACACAAAAATCAATGACCAATCATCGACCAAAGACAGTAAAATACAACTGTAACAGTCAGAAAGTGTTCACACTACTATACAACGTTCCAGTAATTTAATTTTTGGAGAATAAAGAAGAGATAAACAATTATTGTTCTGCCAAGTTAAAATCCAATGACCTATTTTCTTACTAGATGAGGTGAGCAAGTACCAGACTGCAGTACTGTAATTCTTAAAATTAATTTTTTAGGGAAACGGCCAGTATTTATTTCTCTGCCCCCACCCAAGAAGGTATTTCAAGTAAGACTTCATTCAGAGAGTTGCACTGCATAACCATCTGCATCAACGGCTCAGTAGCGTTTTACAACCTTACTAGTATTTTTTTATATTATCTAAAATTGTTAGCCATGGTTTCCTTTTCAGCAGCATGATGGGACTGCAACATTTCCTGTCTGCAACATATATGAGATGTTTACAAAACATACCTCCTTAGGGGACACCAAATGGGTAACTCTGACAGGAAACACATCTCCTGGAACAGGTAGCAGTGGCAACGTGTATGAATGCAGAACAGGAATGTCTCCTTTAAGTAGCTCCTAGACCAAGACAGACTTTAGTCAAAGCATCATATTTAGTAACAAAACGGAAACTAGCTTTGGTATGATTTCTGGTTTTAAGGAGTTATCTAATAATGTAAACAGTGTGTCCTTGATAAAAAAAAGTATTAATCAACATTTCCTTTCAATACTTACTAGGTTTTTAAAAAAGCTTTAGCTAAAAGATAACAGAACTAGTTAATTAACACTTTTAAAAGATAAAGAATCTATCTTTGAAATGGTCCTAACATACTGACTTGTTAAATTGATTGCTGTTAATTCAAAAATGCATTAAATATGGAATTCCCTTTAAAGAGAGAAAATATTTAGAAAGAAAACCTAGAATAATAGCAATTAATAGGCACAGATTAACCTGAATGCCATGCCTAATGTTACTGCAGTTTGCCAGGGCAACTTATCCCTTAAGAGAAAGGCAAAGGTTAATTCAACTCCTTACCCACCAGAATTATTACTCCTTCAAAAAATGACAGATTTTGCAAAGTACAGATACATATTGCCTCCATAGCATAGCATGCTCCACGTGTGTCTTCTTCTAGCACCATGTATTTTACAGTTTGAGTTCCATTTGGTTCATGACAAAATAAACCTTGGTGCATTAAATTATGCTATTATAAGGACGTAGAGCACGTAGCTTCCCTGGATCATAGGTCACGAATACAGCTCCCATTCTCTCTTGTACTTTAATGATACATAATAAAAGGTACAATTACTCTAAAATACATTTTATTTTTACACATCTACTTGCTGAACAGTTTTCATTATGCCGAGAACAAAAAGAAAACTGTAAGCAACCAGATATGTATAACTGCAAAATAAAACAATAAATTCTGACCCTTTCTTCCCCCAACATGATCTGACATCAGATACAGTACTAAACCCCATGGTTTCTCAGACCTAACTAGGAAAAAACAGCTTTTCCATTGAAAGTATGTACGCCTAAGATTACAAAAGAACCTATCTTGAGAAATACTAGTAAAGAAAGGATGTCTAACTATATCATAGATACATACAAACGAAATGCCAGATTTCTGCAAAACAATCAGGAACATTGTGACAGGCCACCTGACTACACCTGGCTCTAAAAATTCAACTTAAATTCCAGCTCATTCCCAACCGAGCACTGCACGTAGCTCAGCCAGGTATCTTAGTCACATCTCGGGCGTCTCTTGGAAAGAAAAACTGCATTTGCGTTTTTGTTGTTAATGTTAACAGACTTTTCTTATTGTCAGTAGGCTGGTTACTGCTAGATCTACTACACTTAGGCACAGACAGTCCAGTTGTAAATCCTGATAGTAAAAAGATGTTCTACCAAGACATTTTTAGGAGTTACCTATTTCAAACAGTTGTCCCTCATCCTTTCTGCCTTTGTGTCTATTCTTAAAATATCTAAAAATGCCTTACATTTCTTATTACATCTGTAAAGCCACAGCAGAAATCACGCATTTTTAATATATAATTTACACATCACGTAATACTATATACTTAAAAAGGTAACACTAGAGTGCTTTTCAGCATGAAGAATTTAATCCAAACTAAGTAAATGCAGCGTGTAACGTTGTACTTCCTTCTCTACCACGTGCAAAGCTTTGTTTATGAACAGCCTACATGAGCAGCAGTGTGAGGCATTAAAGACATCTTTAGGGTGATGAAGACCGAAGTGACAGTCTGGCAAGTCTCAGATTCTGTTTCCCTGAAATGGACAGGGTATCTCAGACTTTACTTTCATACTGACAAAGGGAAAGCAGAAAGGGCTTTCTATCTAGGTGTTTGCAGGATGATTTTCCACTAGTCTTGTTGCAAACATCAGTGACAGAACAGGTCTTCTTGCTGTCAGAGGTGGTGGGACTTATGACCCACACAGCTGGCCTTCAACCCACATGGCTGGCCTTCAACATACCTCCACAGTCATTTGACACCCCTGTCCTTCATCCAGGCTTGCCCTGATAAATTCCTAATAAGGAAACAAGAGCTTAGGGTATCTGGCAGGTCTTTTTGTCATACAGATCCTTGGTTTTAGAGGAAATTAACTGCCTATTTAGAAGTGGGGAATAGGGACAGGAGGACTAAGGCTTCCTGCAAGTTGAAGGGCCAAACAAGACAGCAATCTCAGTGCTAAAACTTGTAATGATGCATGCAGTACTGCAACACCAACTGCAGTATCTGCGCTCAACCATCATGGAAGTCCACGCAGAATCAGGAGAGGAAAAGGTCGCCCTTTGTATGCTGCTGCTTCTGCCTAAAGATTTCTCTCTGCCTGAAAAGACACTGATCTCTCTCTAGAACTGCTGGCAGGCTGAACAGCTCCTGGTGATGCAGTGTTCAGATGACTGCAAGTCAGTAACATCAAAAAAGGCTTTGCATGAAGTCTTTTCAGTATTGTCCTTGCTGTCGTTCAGAAAGCAGGTGCTAACTGAATGAGTACGGCTAATGTATCAACAGCAGTTTAGAGCGCATCTCTCCTCTGACCTAAACTAACAGACTATTAAAAAACCCAGCATTGGCACTTCCAGGGCTGGATTAAGATGGAACAGTCTGGCCAAGTGTTCACTCAGATTATAAGCTTAAAATCTGCACACTGCAAGTACCTCACTGTAAAGGGGCTGATATGCAATGCAGTTAAATACAAAAATAGTCCGTCTGTATAAGGAATTTTGAACTGATTTTGGTTCAGATGGTTGGAAACGGTTTGTAGTCAACTGCTTTAGAAAAAGTAATTCTAAAAATTATTGTTAGTTAAGCCTGAGCTCAGAATGAAGAGATTAAAAAGTTGTTTGTCAAGGGAAGCAAGGTCATAGTGCTCCATGCCTGAATATATGAGCACAAGGCAGCCCCTGGCTACTGGGTTCTGACTCACAGTGGTAGAGAAACAAACCAACCAACCAATCCCATCTCCCAAAAAGCCAAATCAAAAAATACCACAACATAATGGTCTTGTATATAGAGGTAAGTATGCAAGTGCGTAAGTGTGTATGGACATGAACACGCAGACACGTACACATACACCTAAAATGAGATTCACTGCTGTAAGCTCACCGTCCTTGGTGTACTCTCCAAAATCCTACCGCCTACCACGGAATTTTTTGGCTAATGACCAAACTAGGATTATCATACGGTAACAAAATGCAGCTCCTAAACTCACCTGTGCAGCTCAACAGAAGTGCATCTCAAAGACAATAATACACTCTGCAGCAAGACACAGGTGTAGTGAGCTCTGCATAAGCAGCTTATTATCACTATTAACAGAATTACAACACTCACAGAACAGAATACAGTCCTTAATCAGGTTACTTACCTGAAAACACAGATTTGAAGCAATGAAATAAAGTGACAAAACCATAAAATAATAAAATATATAATGGCTATACTTTATATAATAATAGTATCCTTTAATCTATGCAGTGTATCAGTTGGCTTGTGAGGATGGCTGCTTAGCCTCTACAGCTAAAACGAGAGCTGATTATGTTTGAATGTTCTCAGAGCTGCTTGCTTCCCACTTCTGCTATTCCCAAGGTTCTGCTCCTGGAACCAGCCTGAGCTCTGGAGGCCTTGCTCCTTTTCTGGTCCACAACTGAACACCTCCAATATTCATCTTCTTACAAATTGTTCTAAACCACTTATTCCTGGAATGGATCTGCTTAATGCTATATTCTTTGCAGAAAGCATTCCAGGCTTTCTGAATGCTTCTTGCTTACAACCTCCTTACATGGCTTTGGTTTTGTTTTCCAAATTTCATTTTTGTTTCACAGGTCCAATCTCATTTCAAGATCCATATTTAGTTTGCTGAAAGTTGTGTGTCATGTGCTGACTTTATAAAAATGCAACAAGAGACTGATTTACAATTAGTTTTCCATGGATACTCAAGTTTTGATACACACAGAGAATTTTCTAACTGCATCACAAGCCCACTGACATACATGCCAAGACTTCCATCAGCAGTGCCAGCAACGTACTTTGGATTGTAAAATTATTTTCTGAAGCAGAGACTCATGCTGGAAAGAAAAATACATTGGCAGGCTTAAACAGAATTAAGGGAAAAATGCAACAACAAAGCCTTAGTAACTTAAACCTGATCCTCAGTTTTCAAGAAAAAGAAACAAATAAAATACAGAGAAATTACTTATCTGATTTTTTTCTGTTAAGACAATGAAGTTTGGTGAAAATTTCAATCCTCCTCTAAAGAACACCAGATTAATATCCCAGACACTTGGAATGAAGAACCTAGGTAACTCCCTCAGAAATCGCTAGATTTATGTTGAAATACTTGATTCAATTTACTTTTGACTATTTCCATCCTTTGTTATATTTCTATAATTAACTAATCCCTTCAAGTGATATAAATACTATCCTATTCCTATCATTTTAAGTTTTAGAGGAACACAAAAACTAAATGGACTTTAAACAGAAATGTAAAAATCTCTTTTCAGTAAGGAGTCCAGGAACAAACTCTTGGCAATTTGCTATTCCACACAATCTTATCAACATGTCATGCCTACACTTGTTATGTTACAGAATCGTGTACTTAGTCTTACTGCTGTTCACATCACAAAACTGTACAGAAATATAAAAAGAACAAATCAAAGGTCAGAACAAGCAACTGAGTAATCTTTTGATGTCAGAATAACAACAGCAAAAGACACACACACACACACAAAAATCTCACCAGCTTTGGTATGTCCCGACAATCTCCAGCAACACAGTACTTCTGGTATGCCATGAAAGAAGAAAGTGACATTCCACCAAAATACAGGTTGATGGACAATTTGCCGTAGGGGTTATCTGGTAATTCCTACTTACACGAGACAAAATAAGATTTTAACAGTAATAGTGCGACTGAGGTTTTAGAAATAGTGGCCAGGAAATTCAAACCTGCCATTCCAATATGCATCATACTCATTCATCAAAGACAGAAAACCAGTAAGGATAGCTATTAACATCAGTTATGACACAAATGGGAATGTGTCTCTCTGGAATGACAGCACTGACTACTCAGTCTACCACTGAAATATTATCCCATGTTTGCTCACTCAGCAATAAACCCTCCTCTTTCACAATTTATCATTAAGAAATTGAACTATCTGAAATTGCACGTTTTCAGACAATACAGATGATGTGTTTCCCTATAATGTTAATATATTAATTTAAGCATGTCCATACTTAATTATGCAAAATTTTAATCACTAAAATTGAATTTAGAAGAATTTATGCTGTTGGTAGGTAGGTTGCTTGTCAGAATGAAAACACAGAATACAAACAGGACCAAAAAATATTAATACCTTTAAAGGACACATTTAAGACCTGAAAACTGTAATAAAGGTAAAGTCATAGGAGAAATAACTTTAGTTTTGGATTTTGTTTTGTCTAAGAAATACATTTACTGCTGTACTCCTTCACCTATTATTCTTACTGCAAGTTAAAAGGAAAAAAAAAAAAAAGATAAAAAACCCCCTCATTCCACATCTATGAATAAATTAAGCTACCTGAACATGTATTTCAACCTCTTCACTTGTAAGTAGTTCTTGAAGGCAATCTACTGCATCCTGCTGCCAAAAATTTCCAATCTATTTTGTGAAAAGCAAGAATCCTCCACACATTAAGATGCTGACAAATAATACTCTCACTATTCTTAACATAGTAAGATGAAAATACATGACTCTCATTGAAAAAACTTATTTGAAAACACACATCATTAGTTTGATTTGTCTACAACAGTTTAAACATTATCTGCTATTTGGTACACTAAAACTTACTGTGTGGCAAAGCTGACCAGCAATTTTCAGATCTTGAAGTGGCTTAGAAAGATATCTGCTTGCCAAGTCTAACCTTTACTATATACATAATAATGTATGTGTGCACAATCACCCGAAGCATAACCCAAAGATACAGAATTACCCTCGAAGATAACTTAACAGACAACAGAAAACATAGGATACTTTAGATACTACTTTTATTCCCTGCAATATCTGTTTGCCTCCCAACCCGTAGGCTTATAAGCCTGTCTTTCTTAATCTATCAGTTGGACTGCTTCCAGCAATAAAAAGGTTTTCTTTAAAAATAAGTTTAAAAGTAAGCTAGTCATTTCAGTAATTCAAATTTACTAAATGCACCATTCGAGTAAGATGTGACGATACGGGAAGATGTTATTTACATATCACTTACTAACAAAACCCCCTAAAACAATTCACTTGTATTAGTTTAGCATAACAGACTGTCTCCTACACAGCTAAGTTCAGAATGATAGAAATACTTTTGCAGGACTCGAAGATTTACAGTTTTCTGGCCATTTTGCATTAAGAAATCCAGGCCTTACTTCTTGTTGCTGCCATTACAAAACTACCTACCACTTAAGAGTACCATCCTGCCTACTACTGCAGTGTCCTGTCTCAAAAAGATTTAATTCCAATGACAGCTGCTTTTGAAGCATGGTCACTTCATAAAGCAATCTGGCAGTTCCCGATAAAAGGCTGCCTTGCTGAAACAATCCTCATCAGCTATTCTCTGAATCCTCGAAGGCAAGAAAAAAATACCAGCAACTAGTCTCAACCTTTGTATGACTAAAAAGGCTATCAATTTGAGTAACTACCTACTAAAATGTCTTAAAATCTACCATTACTCACTGGCACTGTCTTGTGGAGCTGACATGGTATGCAAAATGGAGGAATACCAATATACAATGTAGTTGGATACAGATGACACTGAGGAATCCTCTCTATGCAACCATGGTCTACGTACTGTACCTACAGGAAAAGAAAAGCATTCCTGAAATAATTCCTGTTTTTTAAGTCAATTTAATAAGAGAAAGCATTCATTTACAGCATTCACTTTTCTGGAAGAAAAAATAATGGTTTGCTGATAAGCAGGTGATGTGACAAAGTGGAAATGAAGGAAAGGATTAAAGAACTGGTACAGCAGATTAGAAGTTCAGTTTCTAAACTTGCCTTGCAAGAGATCCTACCTTTTGTGTAATAACCTACAGCAGTTTAAAATTGAAAAAAAAAAAAAAAATTATGAACTAGGATGGTGTCAGGCTTGCAAATCGACATTCAAAAAGCATGAGCAGACTCAAGAGTTTAGATAAGATTAACTGCGAATTAGAAAAAGTAGCTCTATACCTGTGCAGCAGAAAAAATTCAAACCAAACAGACAGCCACTACTTTTGGGGCGGGGACAAGGTGGGGGGAAGCTAAACCTGAGTATTTTCAAAGCATTCCAAAAACAGTAATAACAAAAGAAGCAAAAACCGAAAAGGTATTACTTACAGGTAATCAAGGGTAGCTTTTTACTTAATAACATTTATCATCGCCAGGAAAACTATGGGAAAAATTGTGACAACTGAAATAGGTAGATAGGATTCATCTTTAAAATAAATGTAAAATCAGGACAGTTATCACACTTTTAAGCAGTATAAACATCTGGATAGTCAGGTCAGTCAAATAAAAAAAAAAGTGTGACAATAAATTTATTTTAGAGGATCAGATTATTTGCCCCCCCCCCTCCCTTTTTTTAACATCCATGTGCACACGTTCACGCACATACACACACACATC
The DNA here is from genome assembly GCF_000690535.1 of Cariama cristata. NCBI lineage: Eukaryota > Metazoa > Chordata > Aves > Cariamiformes > Cariamidae > Cariama > Cariama cristata. The sequence goes on from NW_009597320.1 coordinate 9,376, forward strand.
CCCACATAATCAAACTTACCTGGAGAGTACTACCACCGACTTCTACAACTTTACCTCGATACCACATAGTATCTGATCCTCTTACAACACAAGCTTCTCCCTTTTTCCAACAGTAGGGTTCCAGAAGACCAAGGCATTTGAAGTTACTTTGTATTTCAGTCATCAGTTTGTTGAGCTCAATTTCTCATGAGGGGGGTGGGGGGAATAAAAAAAAATAAATTCAAAATAGTCTATAACATATTAGTGCAAATTATTTCAACCACTAAAACCCCAAAAGATTCAGATGAATACATGTATAAACATAAAATACATGTGCTGCTCCAAAAAATATTTTCCAACACTGACACAATATGTATGTTCAACATCCAGTATATGCAAACAAATTACTACTAAAACCAAAAAGTAAACTGCATTTTCTACTGTGAAGCCATTAGTAATTCTGGATTCTAATCTCAGAGAAAGGTCTATAAATTTTGCAACTGACACCTTGGCAGCACTCATACAAGAGCCCCTCCATGAAGAAGAGAACAGATTCCCAAAGACAGTGGTAGGATGCTGTGAAAGAACACAAAATAGGTGTCCAGAAGACCCTCTGCTGCTACGGGTACAGCCTCTACAGCAACAACTGCCAGAAGAATACAGTCTTGGGCAAGTGGGGTTACTGGACTCTGAATTTCAAAGTTTCATGACACAATCTAATAGTTAAATGTACTTGCAGAGTAAAAAAAAAAATAATTAATGTTCTCATATGGAAACATTTCTCTAAAGCACAATATATTATCATGGTACTGAAGACTGACACCGCATCTGTCAGATGAAGATGTACCTCTTTCAAGCAGTACAAGCAGAAAACATTAACAGATACAAAATCTATCACAGTACAAATAAAAAGCCTGAGGAAACTGGGTACTGAGCTCACACTGAAGGAAAAAAATCCAGTAATATTTGAGAACCAGGCTAACTTCCGAGAATCTTTAGGACTGTATCTTCATTACTATTAGTAAAATGTATCACAATCTCAACATTATAAAATAAAGCACTTGCTGCTTTACCCAATACTGCCTACAGAAGAGAGGCAAGTAACCTGCCTGTCCAAACACTTGGGGTTTTTTGATTTCCTGGGAGGGTGGAAGGATAGAGCTGATTTTGGTGGGTTTAAGGACAGGGTGCCACCTCCTGGGGATCTGGGTTTCCTCTGCTGGGGAGCTATGGGACCTCTCCCCACCACTACAGAGCAAGGGGTGCACACGGGCATGCACCCCTCGCCTCCCGTGCCAAAGGCCTCATCACCTCCCAACAGTAATCCTGCCCCACAGGCATCTTCCAGAACTGTGTTCTGATGCAGAACATGTATACTAGAGCGCGTATCTGGTATATTCTGACACAGCAAAGCTATCAGATTCATAGACATGAACGTATTTTCTTCTATGTAAACTTACCAAGCGATTTTGGTATTATATAAATAGTTCCATCCCGTCCAACACAACTTACTACAGCTTGAAAAATTTTCGCTTCAGGTATAACGGGGAATTTATACATTTCATCCATTCCTGAATGAAGCAGTGACTTATATGTTTTGCAAGATTTTTGTTCACTCTCTGAAACAGTGATGTTCTCTTCTGGAGCAGCGTTGTTTCTTGCACATGCAGTTTTGGAGTTACAATGATCCAGTCGTGTGTCCTCTTGCTCGAAATGTATTTTAAGATGTTCCTTGGAGACTGAGCAAGCCACATCAGCTTTATCAGTTCTAGCAGATATGATCAAATTATATCAACGTATTAACTGACAAAGAACTTGAAAATTGCAAAAGAATAAAATACTATAAATAAAAAACCAAACACACAAAATGCAAATGCTTGTTAAAATACTGTCAAATATCTCATCTACAACTTAGAAAACTGAAATGTGCAATGGATACAATTAATAATGTTATACTCAAATAAGTTTAGTAAAGATAGGAGTTCTGTTGCTACATATGCTGTAGAGGACAATCCAAATTTTTGTTTTCCTTATTAGCTTATCATGATGCAAATACAAGAGTCTGAAAGAATATAAAAGAAAAGTATCCAAACCTTCTGTTTCTAAAAGCCAACCCCTTTTTAATAAGGTGTTCTGAAATATCAATCAATTGTCCTGTTTCATCTTTGCAAACAATTTTCACAGGCAATGCACAAGACACATCACTTTCCTGGAAAAAATGAGACAGCTGGACAACATGTTACAATATGCATTTGCTCTAAACTACAGGCATATACAGAAGATACAAAATTTATTTAATCCATGACACAGTTCCCATCATTTTACCAACTGCTCTAAACATGACATTAAAAAAAAAGTAACAGAATAAAACCTTGCTTCTTCCCTTAGCTGTTTTATTAGAATGAACGGCCAAACTCTTGTCTTCCTCCAGCAGGAGCTTTAAACCCACTCATAAGTAACTTTGCTCATCAGTGCTTTTATTTCCAGACACACTGTAAAATCTCACTGGCAGCTGCCAACAGACACTAAACAAATCAAACCCTCATAATAATTCCTTTTTTTAACCAGTGGAAGAAATCAATTACTAATGATGTTCGTACAGCATCAAGACTTGTTCTTTCAGTTTTGAGGCTTGAAAACTAACATAGCAGCTGCTGAAATCATTCTCATCAAGAACATGAGCATCTTGCTCATCTGTTCATAAAAGTTGTCAGCATCCAGTGATCCCAAAGATATAAATATTATTCTTCAGTAACTAAATATACCCAAGACTGTGTTCCTTCCACACTGGGTAGCCAAACTGCTCTAATGCTCCAGTGAATAATGAAAGTAAAGCAGAAAAAAAAAAAAAAAGCGTCTTTCCCCTACAGAAAACAGCAATCTAAGCAAGTTCCACTCAGGACTTTTTGAAGAGTGAAAATATTCAGAAAAAAATTAAATTAACAGACAACCTGACAGAAATTTTACAAATATCACTGGTTTTGAATACAAACCTGTATGATTATTTTCACTTGTTCCCCTGTTAGATAATAGGATAAACATTCACACGCTGTTGCTGTCCACTGAGTGCTTCCACCTGTTGGTCTAACATAGAAGAAATTACAATCTCTGTTAGTACAAGAGAAGTTGGCATCTCCTGAGCCTAACCATAAACCCTTCCCTTTACTGAGATGTTGATTTTTTTTTAAACTACCTGAACTGTCAAGGAAAAAAAGACAATCTCCACTACAGTCAACAGTGAAAAGAAATAGTTATCCATCTCTGGATCTATGTGACAGGAAGAATTAAAAAAATATAACCCCAGAACTTCAAAATGAGGACGATCATGAGTTCCAGAAGTATGACACCTGTCTTAACAGAACAAACAAAAATCCATACTTCATCTGCAAATCAGGCTTTTCATATTCATTCAGGGAATAGGTATTACAAACATGATTATTTTTTCTTCACAGTATAGACTGCACACAAACAAATGCACAGGAGAATACTCCGGTTCCCTCTCTTTTCTATGGTGTAGAAAAGAGAGACCTCCTGTACCTTTTCATGAGATTTGATTCATCTCAAATTCTCAGCCAAGGAAAAAGGCATTGAGTGAAATAAGCAAAAACTCTATAATCTGTCCAGTATTTTACAATTCATCCTATAAATATTCTTTCTTTCTATAGCACAGTTTCTGCTTCACTAGTATAGCATATACTGGTATATAGCATAACCCTCAGAAAAAAAAACACCTTTATAAAACAAATCACAGCCACCATTCCATTTCTTCTTTATTCAAAAAGCAAACCACATACAAATGTCAGACAATCAGTGCTAATACAAGAAAATATTGTTATGTCATTATTAGGTTTCTAATACTGCTACTCAGTATAAGGAAAAGGCTACCTTATATCTGCCAAGCAACATTCTATTGCTAATGTCCTAATTATCTTCATATTTTCTTTAAGTTTTCTTAGACACCTGATATCCACTGTTTTTTCAGCTCCAGAATCATAAAGTATTACCTGTTACAGACAAGAAACACAATGAAACAGAAAAAAATCCCTCTCAGTGTTATCCATGATGAATGATAATTCAAAGCATGCCTGAATAGGTAAACAAAACTCGAACAAACATTACCAGGATTCAACCAACGGCCTTTGCACTGAAGTACTTCCTCACACAACACAAATGAGTACCACAGCATACCAAGAGGACAACACATACAAATATGCTCAAAGGGAGTCAAACAACTTTACAGGGGCTGTTACTTGAATAAGAAAATTTCACTTCCGGTGTTTCAGTTATGTTCATGCATTTAAATTTGGAAACCTAGAAAAGCTGAAATGGCTCCCCTCCACTCCTTGCTTTTTATTCTGATGTGGTTAAATAGCTGTTTGAAGGCTCTTAGCCTTAGAAAGCAGATGACATAAATCAGAAGTATAGAAAGTCCCACTTCTGCTTCCTACTAACAAGACCCACAGGCATAATCTGATGATGGTGGAGAGAACCAATGGTAATCCAGTCCTGGATTATCTGTATGATTAAAAAGCCACTTTTACCTTTGAGGCAAGTAGTTATCTATTCACAAAATGCTTCCTCTGATGCTCCTTACTCTTCTCAAATGAGTGCACAAAACGCTTGTTTAAAGCAGCACTATGTGAGAAGTTACTGTGGAAAATGTTACACCTACATAGCACAGTGCATCACCATCAGTTTAGCGTTCAGGCAACAGCATGACTACATGTGTTCCTGCGGTGCTGCACCCAGTTCAACTGGCTCCATCTTTTAGCAAGGATCATTAAATTTGAATTAGTATTACCCTCAGGTTCACATAGCTTCTGGAATCTCAGCTAAACTGTTAGGCTATAGCTTGGGAATCTGTGCCATGTTCCAAAGTGTAGTGTAAACATACACAAAGTCAACCTCATGAGCCTTCCTCAACTACCAGGTTCCCTGCTAAAGGCATCTGAGCTTTGATGAGACAGTGATCTTATCTGCAGCAATGTACAACGTAACTTAAACTCAAAAGCAAAAGGCTGTATGAGAAAATATTAACACAGAAGTAAGAAGGAATGATTTGACACTATTTTAATCAATGAATGCTTACAAACTTTATAATGTAAGTATGAAGCCTGTTACAATAAGAGGTTTACCTCTGCACTTGTTTCAGAGCCAATCCTGCTTATTTGACCTCTTTGCCACTGTTTCAAATCCCATACGTAAACAGCACAGTGCATCCCACTTTCCCACTTCACAGACTGTGGCTGGGATTCTTTATAGATGGTAGCCATCTTCTCCTGTAAACTAATATTCAAAAAAATCACTTTTCTAGTGGTATAATTTTATTCAGTGAATAAAGGGCTTGTTTAGTCAACCAGTGCTTAACTAGCATACAGTAACATTTTAGTAACTGTTTAACAGACCTAGAGTATTGCAGTTTTTCTTCATGACATGTTAGAAATACATGAAACGGAGCCTCACAACACATGCAATGTGATTAAAATTCTGTAAAACTATCATCTTTTCTTAAAAATGGAATTAATCAGAGTGATCCTGACTGTTCTGTATAGCACTATTTGAAAGATGCACTATTTTCTCTTGACAACTTGAGAGTGTGGTACTCTTTTAGTGTCATGACTAATTAAATGGGACTCTAGGTAGCTACATGCAAGAAGGTAAAACGATGAAAGAAAGGAGAAATGAGAGACAGAAAATAAGCAACTTGCACTAAGCAATGGTATTTCCATGTAACTGTCTTCAACCGGTAGGCATTATTACCTAAATGCTACCTAAATATCTACCAAAGGAAGGTTGATACACTATGTCTAGAAATTGCATTCAAACTTTCCTAACAGCATATTAGAATCATATTGAAAGAGGTAACTTGATCCTAAGTCATAGAACTTCAATATCGGTTTTATTTTACAAGATTTCTAATGAAAGAATGGGGAGAAGAAAGGAAAGAGAAGAAAGATTGGATCTTTCTGGACAGTGTTGCATTTATCAGGCCCCAATACTACATTAAATCTGATTTGAAATAGGAGCTTGATCATGTACTTAATTTGAAATCACAAATATTTAATAAACCACAACATAGTGCCAATCTGTCTTTTGTTCCTATACTTTTCTCAACAAAGCAAAGTAAGTCAACAGCATTCAAAGGAGTACTCAGTGCCAAATGCAACCCTAGTCACAGTTTGTTCTAACTATACTTCACCAGTTTGTAATCAGAATGCCTTAACTCGAGAAAAGTTCTTTGAATTTCAGTACCTTTTCAGTATCCTTTCTGATGACAGCCATTGTATAAAAATTTTACTAGGAGACACAACATGACTAATCCTCACTTGTAGCTCTTTCTTAGCAAGTGATCTGAAATCTCCTTCATCCACAGGTTCCATGTCTGTAGGATTTAAAGCTTCCAAGTTTTCAGGAATTTCTTCTAGAGGGACATCCCATATTTCATTGGGCCTTACAGCAGTACTTTCAGTGTACCTGTAAAGGGCAAAAAATAATTAGAATGGAAAGTTTAAACACGTTTTCAACAAAGTGAAAAAGAGCTCAATATTCTCACTTCAACATGACAGGAATCATTCAACATGAAGAAGAGTGAATAAAGAATAACTTAGAAAAGCAGAAAAAAAACCACAACAAAAGACAAAAGCATTTCTAAATGCTACATCTGAAACACTCATGATAGCAACATTTTGATTCTCCTTCAGAAGGTATCCTTGCACTTTCTACTGCCAGGTGAAAGCACTATGCAATATAGGCTGCCAGCAGAAAAGCAAGCCTGACACATTTGGGCTGCTGAACATTAATGTTTGTGTCTGGCTTAAAAGACATCAGATTACTTATATCATGCATCTGGAAAGCAATGTTGCCTCTGAATGAAAGCTGCAAAATTCAACTTCTACAATGTGTAAATATTCCTTTCAGAAGTAAAGAATACTAACATTAGTGAAATATTTACCTTTCTAGCATTCCCTGAGTACACAAATACAACACAACTGGTGCTAGTATTTGCGTAAGCAGAGTACTGAATAAAGTATAGTCATGGTAATACCTTGATGAAAACTCGTTTAAATTGTGTGAACTGGATAGCATACAGCCCAACAGCAATCAAGAGTTGGCTGGTACTTATTTTAAGCCAGCTTAGTACAAGTCTGCATGAATTGTCCCCAGAGATGTAAGAGATTGCAGCTCGAAAAAACATCTGTTAATGCAAAAGAACTGGCTTTTGTAAACATCACTGACTAAAGGAGACAGTAAGCCTGAGTTTAACTGCTGGTCATTTCTGGGCCTCCAGGAAGAATCTCTTTTCTGTTTTCAGAGATCTATCACCTGTCTTTTGCTTCATGGGTAGGAAACAAACTGCTCTGGCAGAGAGAAAATTCTGTAGTGTTGAAGTACTGAACCATCTACCACATACTGCTACACAATTATTTATGCAAACCTTCCTGATGGAGGTATTTGGAAACTGCTGGGTAAAACAGCTAACTCGTAGAACAATGAAAGAAATTAATACCATAGCTCATACATATGCTTACCTTACATACAACTAGTCTGAACTATGGAATGGACAGAGGCAATCTGCCACAGAGAGTTCTCCCAAGTGAAGTACATGTTACATGTCTCACAACCCCCTCTCTAGTAACTCCAGTATAGTAGTATTACCACAGATCTATCAGAAAAACTAATCAATTTAGAATGAACTTCAGGCTCCAAGGTTTCTTCCTGGAATTCTGTATGGACTACTTCCTATCCCAGCACAAGAGTAAGGGTTACTGATGTTTGCTTGTCAGCAAGTCAGCTTCACTGGAGCACTGTGCTCTCCTGCTTATCTTTGAGCTGGCCTGCGGATCCCTCACCAGCATTAAACATGGAAGAGTAATCATAGTGCAAAAGGGATTCTCAATGACCTCAACTAGGTTTAAATTATTCAGCAGTCTCTTGCCTTTTTGCAGACATTCATTTTCACAAATGGGAAATTCAGTAAGAAAGCGTGACTAATGAGTTCTGAAGAGCTAGAGACCTATGTGCACTGGAAAACAAAGCAAGCCAAAAACCTCCAAGCCCTCACAAAACCAACCCCTTGCCCTCTCCCCAAATGGAAACATCATTCCAAAGAAAAGACATGGTGTGTTGGGTGTAAATGGCAAGATGTTGGTAGCTGGGGAGAGGGGCTGCAGAGGTGACCTCTGAGAGAAGAGGCCAGGTGCTGCCCCATGGCAGATGGAGCCCATCTCAGCCGTCTCTGCAACAGACCCTCCACAGGACATGGCTGAGCCCTTCAGTGAAGTTGGGGCACCGCTAATTCAATGAAGGGCAGGAAATGCCGGGGAGAGTGAGGAGGGAACAGAAAAGAAGTAACACAGGGACTAGTAAGGTCAGAAGAGCAGGAGGTATTTTGTGGGGGAAGAGGCACACTCTGGAAGGGACTGAGGCCTGTGGAGGGCCCATGCTGGAGCACTGGAAGAAAAGAGGAAGGAAGGAGCAGCAGGGAGAAATTGTCGTGTCCTGACACCAACCCCCTGCGCTGCTCACCGCCCGGCTGAAGGGACTGAAGGTAACCTGAGCGTAGGAGGCGGAGGAGAGGTGCTTGGAGTAAACCTGAGCCTGGAAAATGAGCAGGGTAGGTGCTACAAATGTTTGTATTTTGTGTCCCAATGCCTGAATTAGTACTTAAATATTTATACTAATTGCTAAGAAATTACGTTAAATTAAGTCTGTTTTGCCCGCAACAGTACGTGGTAAATGATTTCCCTGTCTTTGTTTTGACTCATGAGTTTTCTTGCTCCTGTTTCTTCTATTTTCTCCCCAGTCCAACTAAAGAAGGGGGAGTGAGCGAGCATTAGTAAAGTTACCCGTGTTACGCAGCAACTCCTATTAAAGTGATACACCCACTTGTTTGCAGGCGGAAGCAGGCATCAAAGTACAGCTGCAACACAACAAAATACCCTAGTGACAGTGTCAAAACCATTCAGCTGTTCAGGTTTAAACAAAGCTGCTTAACTTTATAAAATCTTACTAAAAATTGTGACCAGTACAAGAAAAGTCGTTACGAGGATTTAGTTCCATTTCTGAGCTAAAAGATGAAAATTCACTTATTTGCTTCCTCCTGAAAAAAGCAAATTCAGGAATTCCCTTTTGGAATCAAAACTTTCTATGTAACAATCTTTCTATTTTCATCAGTGTTCAAAAATTATTAATGAAAGAGTAATTATTGATTTTCATGAATACAGCCAATGGATTATCTTTTTAAAAGTCCAGCATATTAAATGCAGCATTGTTATCTCCTCATCAGCCTCATCTCCCCAGCAGGCTTCCCAGCTCTTCTATCTGTGGCTGTCATAGCTGGTTATTTGCGTATTTGTTTTCTAATAACAGACCTTCCAAAGAGATGACTTATCTTAGGTGTAGGTTAGACACACAAAAATGCTATTTCTTTCCTTACTACTAGGGAATGGGAACCTTAATGATAACCAGTTTGGGAAGATTTGGCACTTAAGCACACTATGATGCAAACATTTCATCTCCAACTTTTGAATCAATTACAATTTCAATACATCATGTTCGTCAAGATTTAGTTTGAGAACTCAACTATGCCAAACTGCAGAGTTACACTCTGTAACTTACATCAGTTGATGAATGTGATTTGTAATGAATTTATCACAAATGTGATAAATTCCAGCCACTGGAGGTGACGTTCTAAAGCCAGTAAATTTGTTACACAAATTCAGTATTTCCAAATAACTTCAAGTTATGCACAGTGTATTTACCCAGGTATGTAGGACGCTAGGTTTTCTTTAACTAGCTGGCAGTTAATACTAAAGCTTCTTCCATGAACAACAGAGCAGTCAAAGAGTTCAACAGATAAGACGTTATTACCTAAAATTTCTGTAAAAGAATAAGATAATTAGTGCCAATGACAGCATAAAGACTTTTATTTATGGTTTTGGAGGCATGGCAAATGGTACTAAAAGACAATTTTGTAAAATTACATTTGATCAAAATAATTGATTCTGAACATCAACAATCTGTAGAGGCTTAGCTTTGCACATACCTATAAAACTAACTTAAAATATACCAATAATTGCAAAATATTTTTGTACAAAGAAACAAACTGCTACATGTAATTTCATTTATTAGATGGGTTCCAAACCACCAAACCAGCATTCCACCGGTGTTGAAAAATAACTAGCTGTATATTAACAATCAATGGTATTGCAAAAAATCCTACTAAGGCACATATGTGTTATCAGAAAGTATTAAATTTTTTTTTTTTGGCGATGTTTTAGAGCAGCAGTGATCACATTCCCAGCTACCAATAAAGTTCAGGAAGAGTCAAAGATAGCTAGTACATTTGGGAACGAGCCCATCCTAACAAACCTGGATACTTGTCTCACTTCGTGCTGGTGTGGTCCATAAGAAAAGACATAAACAGAGATTTTGCCAGCAGCTTTCTCTGTTATGTCTCCTCCAATCAGTTCATGTTTACATAGTCTCACTCTAGGCTACCTGTCACCAGTATGAACATAAGCATTTCAGATAAATATTATTTAAAATATGAAAGTGCATGTTTCTACATTTGAGTCAATTTAATAATATTTAAATATAAATTAACACACTCTTGATAACTTACCAACAACTGAACACAGCATAAGTTTATCTTCAGTCATTTCTTCAAATCTTTCCTTGGCTTCCCTGTTCCACTCATTTGCCCCTTTATAAGGCCCAATGCAAGCCAGCCTGCACCTGATTGCCTAAAGAATAACTCAAATTACACATGTACCATCACATATCAAGACCACCTCGTTACAGCCAAATCACAGCCTTTGCCTTGCACTCATGCAGGACAGCAAGACAGCATGACCTTGGCTTCTGGTTCCACATTACCATTACTTGATTTAATTTAAAATTACCTCCCCCCCGCCCCAGCTGAGCATAGAAAGAGCTTACTTCTCCTTGCCGTCTTTTATGGTTAGGCATAGAATTGGTGCAGAGATCAGGAAAGATTACTGCAGAGAGGTGATAAAGCAAGCCTTTATCCTGTTTTGCTTATGATGTAATAACCCAGAGTCAAAACATCTAAGAACATGACTACACCACTGTAGAAGTCTGAAGAACTAAACACAGAGACACCACAGTACCTATATCACAAAATTCCTGCCAGATTTTTGAAAGGTATTAATTAGGAAACATAAAAAAGACACACATAGGACATCAGATGAGATGAAGTGCTTTGATGAAAAGAATTTTTGTTCCGTATCTTTATTGCAAACTTTTGTGGCTACACTACGGCTCAATTTGAAATTAACTATGAATGTTATTGTTTCCTCCTTCTTGTTTATTGCATCGAAAGGAAGAAGAAGCGTAACACAGATGAGGGAAAAGGGACAGAAAGGAAATAAAGACAATAGAACTAAGAATGGTTTTGTGCAGATATTCTTAGGATACAGGCAGTCAGGAATACGAAAATAAGACTGACTGACAGTTAAATAACCATTAAAAGAAATGGCTGTGGATGACAAAACCAACACTACATTAAGCACTGCTTATTCCAGTCTTGGCCAAGATTTCTGCACCACCCAAATCCATTAAAATGCCTGCAAACTGTATTAACGGACTGAAAACAGTCCAACTTCTCTTGTAACAGCCTAATTCAAATCTCTTAAACAACCAACTTACGTTTGAGCCAATGCAGTATGTGATTACATGTGAAGACTTACCAATGCTTATGTGCAACAGGATAGAGCTGCACGAGCAGCCTCAATTCTGATACCCTTACATTCTGAATGCTTGATTTTGCAATCTTGTGTTCATTCATGTTTCAAAGAATTTGAAATCCTTAAAAATTATTTTAAATAGAAAAGATTTGAAACCATAGCGGCACATAAGCAGACTCAAGTCTGCTGATCCGTCTATTATTTGCATTAAAACTAACAGCAACAGAAATTTGTTATTTCTTATGCAAACTTCTAGTGTAAACAGTTTGCCAGTGTTTCACCATAACCTATATATGGTATAGGAATGCTGACATTTGAGAGTAACTGACGGGTTCAAGTTTTTTTTAGACCACTCTCTAGTCGTCATATACCCATCTATATCTAATTCTTTAGCCCCTTCTCCTTTATGTTCAAAGTGAGGAGGCCTAGTAGTATGTGCTCAAGACCTGACAAACTCTTAACATATTTTTCTGAGGATTTGTATTTGGTCAATCACAAGCAACCAGCTGGAATGAATGGGTAACACATATCGTAACTCCCAACACCCTTATTCATTAGCTGCTGTGATCTGAAGCATTAACACATTGCAACTACAAGAACACTTTGCCATTTTCAGAATGTTTCCTCTCCCTTGCTGTCAAAAAAGGCTCTATTTTGGCTGAAACTTTCCCCAGAAACATCTGCTCAAAATATAAACAATTAAATCCTATTTTCACTATAAGATGTTGGCCAACCTTAGTTACAACAAACCACTACTTCTAGTGCCTACAACTGGTTAAAAAATCCCTACCACCATATGAAGTTTTAAAGTTTAGCATAATTATAGTTAGCAAGCAGAACTATCGAATGAACAGCTGAAGAAAAAGAATTGTTCTCTATTTATGTGCATTTTTTATTTGACAGAAATACTTTGCCATTTCCTTTCCCACTCAGATTTTCCTTCTTGTCAAAATGGAGAAACTCCTACAATACCTAAAGTTAGGAAAATACCAAACTTTAAATGCCATAAACCAAACAAAATCGTAATTTTTTTAAAGACGACCATTATTAGATTATAATTTGAAAATGAAAGAATGTAAAAATTAATTTGTCTTAACTATGGGGTAAAAGAAGGTATTTGAATTAAACGCACAAACATATGATGTATAGATACCTCCTCACTGCAAAGTAACATTAGATTTCATTTAAAACTGAACGATATTAAAAAAGTCTTCAGGGTGCACCCAAAACATGTTAAATAAGTCACATCATAAACCCATGTGAAAAGGAATTTGTTTAAGATTTCATTTACTTCAGAATGTTAACAACCCTCCTTCCCCTTCCATCCACTGAGATCCTATTAATTTTGAGTAATTGATCCAGGCAAGCACTAATTTACCTTTTCTGGAAAGCTCAGAAACTCCTTTTTAACTCTGCGTATGTCTTTAAGAGTTAAGTTAGCAACGTTGCCAAAGTCAACATATTTTACCCTAACTTCTTGATGACTTGGCAGCCCTTCAAGAAAAACAATTAAAGTTATTAAAACGAAAAAGAATATCTGATACAGGTTAAAGCACCAGAATTTCAGAGCAAAATCCACATTTACACCATATAATCACAACATATCACATTTGAAAATGTTCTATAACCCAATTTAAAGACTATATTCTTTAAGAGCCAGCTTTCGGGTTCTTGAATTGACAGATTTGGCATTTTAGTTCCCTTCCATCTAATCGCTTTATGAGACACCGGCACATTAAATACATGCCAAGTAGACATGTAAGCATACAGGCATGCCACACGGCCCACACAGGCAACACAGAGGTCAGCACAAGTCCACCCTCCAATCCCTTCAGAACTGCTACGGAGAATTATTAACCCATGCTAGTTACACTCAGAGGTGGGCTAGAACAGACAAATCTGTAGTTCAAACTTTTAATAGTAGGTGAATCACTGTTTAAAATAATTAATAGAATTTCAATAATATACAGAAAATGAAGTATACTGCTTCTATTTAAAAAAACCAAAAATATGTATAAACCACTCCATTAATGACAGAAAAATGTAACATGAATTAGTATTACTGACTTTTTTATGAACTACCTGTCAGAATAAGAATGCCTACTAATGGCTGTTTGTTACTATTCATATCCAGTGTGTGACTCTGATCTAGTATCACATCTGATTTTGCCACCTAGCATTGGACTGAAAGAATCAATACTTCACCTATAATCTGTGCTCTGTACCAATTCCCATCTTCCTGTTTTGCAACACAGGCTTGGCCTTCAACTGGGCAGACAATTTCCAAGTTTTGCCCATACCCACGTTTATATACCTCCTGAATTTCCTCTGGAAGAGCTAGAGAATCCAGGCTCTCTCTCTGAAATAAGAAACAAAACATACATACACACCAGATGTTCTTCTTTTTTAATGGCATTTTTGCTTTTTTAAGGGATATTTTTTCTAGTACTGTGCTTCCTAGTCTTCCCCCTCCAAATTAAACAGTGGTTATGAATACGTAAAGTGAATTAAGGATAACAACAATTGTTGAATATTGCCCTGTTCAATCACCACTCTAAACACTACACTACATACCCACATAGGAATTAACCATGTAACAAAACTGACAAAAAATGTTAACTTTCTGGAATTCTAAGAATTCCCAGAATTAATCTGGGATTAATCTAGGATTGTAGGAATTAATCTATTAATTCTAGGAATCCTGAAACAGGTAACAAGTGACATAAGTTAATGGAAATTGTAGCTTATTTAATGTGGACTACAAGTAGCTCAATATTAAAATGTTTGTTCAGAGTTTTATTTAAATAGACCTTTTTTCTAAACTTACCAACTGGAGATAGAAATCACTTGGACTATTAATGTGACAAACTACAACAGAGACTTCTTCTCTTTCTTGTGGAATCTTAGGTGGACTATACTGCAAGATGGTGTTATTTTCTACCTGACTGGGGAGCTGTGATCTAAATCTAAGGTAAACAAAATGAAATTTTTAATAAATTCTGTCAAAATTAACTGAGAAGGAACCCCTTTATATTCAAATATCAAGTTTCCCATAAAAAACACAAAATGGTCTTAGAAAAATAACTTGATGCATGTTTGTACGAATAGCTTGAACTTTCCTTCTTGCAGTTGGTGCAGCCAATTCTCTCTAACTCTTCTCCCATCACAAATGTAACATACAAAGAATGATATATAGCAGCTGGCTCCTGAAAAGATTTTGTTATTTGGGATGCAGTAGCATACATGTAAATAGTTGAAAAACATAAAGGCTAGAATCCACTACATTGTTATTTTCTTTTAGATTTCCTTTTCCTCACTTATGAGAAAAAGCAATTACCTAAGGAATACAGATGCAGTAAAAAATTATCTCCCACTGTTCTCACCACCATAAACTAGTTATGCTGAAATATAAACAAAGACTTCTGTGTGCAGAAAAATGAACTGTAATTTCCTACAGATTTGCATGCTGTACTCCCGTATCCAAACACCAAAACGCTCACGTTGTTCTCCATCTTCTGCCTCTTCTGCTGGTCCCTTCAAAGCAGCTCTTCTCTGTCCCAATGGCAACACCAAGCTCTCCCTTAGGCCCTACCGTTGTTTCTCCTCTTTGCTGTGCTGTATGCATCACGTCACGTGGCTGGTTCCAAAGTGCTGACTAGCTTGTCACTGCCTACCAGCCACATCAGATACAAGGTTGATTTCTGTGTGTTTTTCTGTCTGCGGTAGACACTAAGGGCTTCTCCTTTCAACCCTTTGTTATTAAAACTTGTACAGAAATTTAAATTGTGTCATTTTCTAAAATAAAGATCATTATCTAAATAAAGCCCTGACTAGTGCAAATGAGTATGCCACAGTGCTTATTAGTGAAGGTGAAAAAAAGGAAATCAGCAGATATTGCTGAAGATTAATACATCACACATTAGTATATCAAACACGGCAAAAACAACTTGCTTGGTAAACTTCACTTTATAAGTATTATGCCATTATCGTTTATGGCATAAGAGCATAAACTAAAGGAAAACACATACCTTGCCAAGTCTAAAAAAACTAATGCATCCCTGAGAGACACTGGCATGTTACTGCTTATTTTACTAAATGGAGGTTTTTTCAAATCCACAATGAGAACGCCATCCTCTTCTTTAAATACGGTCATTAAAACAACTTTATTATTTACCATTCCTAGAAATTTTGTCTTTGCTTCCTCTCCCCAACCTTCACACTGTGTTACAGGAAGAAAGAAGAAGTTACTGAAGATATCAGAGAACTTTAAAACAAAAAAATACAAATAGTAATTAAAAATAAAATAAAATACAAGCAAGGAAGGGAGCACAGATGCATCTGAACACATGAAATACTGAACACACTGTTAGCCTGTCTAGTCCACAGCCAGGATTGCACTAAACAGTGCTCTTCTATGATGGATTTCTAAGTGTTTTTGACTGTATAAAACTGAGTCAGATCAAAGAGCTGCAGTTTCCGCGTTTCTTTTGAAGATTTGAGATTTCATCCCCTCTGATTGTTCTGATAGATAAACCAGAATTGTCATATGCTGTTTGACCTCATGACTTACATTTCTGCTCTCCCAAATAATTTGAAACTTTATTCTTATCTTTTTGTGTCTTTATACAAATGTACAACATAGTTTAGTCAATTTACACATTCCTCCTCTCCACAACATCCTTCTCCATGTTTTATCTACCTTGAAAAAGCTTGTCTGAATTGGTTTCTCTTGGATCAAGTTAATGCATTTCTCATTTGATACAGCAAATCTGTGCTTTTTAGGTGTGAAAAAAATGAAAGCACATAAGGAAGGCATTTTACCCATACCTGTGAGAATTTTTCCAGATCTTTCCTGTTTAAAGCTAGTTCAGACAACATCAGAATGGTAAAAAAAAAAAACCCAAACCAACCAGCAGTTAAGTTATACTGTCAGAAATGCACAGCTGCGTTGGACGTAGTTCATTCCCATGTGAATGTGGCAAAAATAAAGCAAGCCTAATAAATGACTATTGAAGAAAATAATGCTGCAATATATGTCCTTTTACTAAGAGAATAAAGGCTGACAGTACTTTATTTGTTGTTATACTGAAAGAGAACAAATAACACCTTTCAGTATGTGGCAAAAAAAATTAAGTAACAAAGAGCAATCCCTGAAAAAATGATCTTAAAAATTCTGAAGCCATTTCTTCTCTGTTTGAATGATTTTTGAGAGTAACTACTTGCATATCAGACAGCCATGAAATGAGTATGTTCTGTAATTTGTTTTTAAATTTGAAAAGAGAACTTGTCTAGAGTAAGAATAGTGAGATTTAAGCCTGAAATATGTATTTGTAAACCCAGAGGCTTATCAAGACAGACTGCTCGAAGCTCGTTTCCTTTCCAATGAAAGCAATGCAACCCATCTTTTTACAAGAGATGATTTAACTTTTTTTAAAAAATAAAATACATCCTGTACTCCTCTCGAGTTTCCTTCTGTTTATACTGGAATAAGATAATTGTAAATTATGTAGTTAAGTTCTTTAATATAAATCCTAGGAAGAAAAAAAAATCTCCTGAAATAACACAAACAGCTTTTACTTACTGCATTTTTGGGAACAAGACCCTTCAGTGCACACCGTACTGCTAAAGGAGGAACAGCTGCAAGTTCTGCCTCAATATGCTGATCAGGCTTCCTTACAAACAAAGAAATGTCATCTGTTCTAATAGTTTGCACAGTAGCAGGTTCAGGCCTTTCAGCGGGAACATATCTATTGTAAAGGGGAATAAACACAGTACTAGCTTAAAAGAAAAGCCAACACCAAAAAAACCCCCAGACCAAACCCCAGACTTAAAATAAAAGCAATTATTGAATAATTGGCATAATGCCATGTCATTGAAAGAAAACCAGAAAGTCTTAATGAAATGCATTTCTTTATTTTTTTAAAAACCTTGAGGACTCACGTGTTCTTTTTTGCAATGCAAGTCTAAGTTTAATATTTTAACATTTGAAGGCTTGTATACTTGTGTACTTAAATACACTGCCACTTTTCCTGTGGGAAATACATACGTACAGAATATTGGTGTCATTTGGACATCTGGTTATCTGCTTCTGTGAAGCTGATGAGGGACTTGTTTCTTAGTAGAGATTCTCTTGGCTAAAAACATTCCAGGACAACAATTGCAGACAAAACCCTTTCTCTGTAAACATACCCTGAGAAAATCAGAACTACAGAGCTCCCAAAATCAATCAGGAATACTTCCAGCAGTGCAATATCACAAAGTCTGTATCTTATTGGACCGCAAGTCTTCCTCTCGTTTTTACTTTTTAGGGGAATTAGTTCAGTGACAGTTCCACGGCACCACATTCCAGTTTCCTTACTCTTAATAAAAGTTCTAGCACCTATACGGAAGCAAATTAAAAAAAAAAGACAGATTAAATTCAGAAATTCAGTATTTGTAGATATTTCACATTGGAAGTATTATTACAGTTCTGCATGATGTTCCATTGTTGCCTGTCTTCCACACGGGTACTAAAAGTGCTACTGTTAATCGAAGACACAAAGTCATTAAAATCCTTGTCTTGATAGTGACCAGAAATTCTCTCCCCACATTCATTTACGTAACATCTGTAAGGCTAGGAGATGTGGTTTAAGAATTAATTAATAAGTAATTAACGTGTAATTAAGAAGCAATTTCTGGCAAACTTTCTATACCTTTTAGTAAAGTGGGAAAAAAACATCCAAGTTTAGGGCTATTACATACTTCTTATCATTTTTCTAAACACCTACTAGAAATGAGTAACATTTGTCAACATGTGGGCTAGAAAGTAATTTTAATGATTTAGCAAGGTATTCTTGTCTTTCATTTTTACTTCCAGGATGGTTTCTATCCAGTTAGTGAACTTTTAAAAAAATCATCTGTCTACTCAAAGGGAATGTTGCTTGCATGAGAGAAAGATGATTTACTGAAGTAACGAAAGAACTAGGCTAGTCATTAAAATAAGTATGCTGAAGGATCAGTTAACAATTACCATGTAATGCTGGAAAACATTAAGTTTACAGCCAGGTGTTTCAACTGCTGATTACTCTAAGCAATTTGCTGAGGCTGAGAAGTGCAGTCTTTTTCACTTCTACCATTTTTGTTTATATGATTTAATAAAAGTCTACTTTACTGAACAATGTGGACAATGTTTCCCAAAAAGCATTAATTGTAGATTCCAGAACATATAAGGACTGCTTTACTATGCAAGAGTATTACACCAAAGAAGATAGTATTTTAAGCGAGCGTAGACCTTTAGAAATTAGTAATTTACCTAGTTCCAAAACATCTGAAGGCAAGAGAGGCAAACTTCTATTACAACAAAAGTCTTTCAATTTCTCCTGCAAAACCCCTGCTTCTTTCCTCTGGGAGTATCTCCGAATATAGAAGTGACATGGATTTATAACATGGCTTACAAACACTAGTTCTCTTAAACCTGAGTAAGACATAAAACAGATGATCAGACATTCTCCAAGTGACTCCAGCAGATATTATTAGACATGATTAGGTTTATGTTGCATTCATCATGATAACATCACCTCAGTTAGCTTTTAACCTGACAAGTCTGCTCACACTTCCTTTCAAACTAGCTACCATGTTTGCTTTCTGATTAAATCTACTCTTTTGAACTACCTCCTTATGCTACCCTGCAAAACAAAAGGCTGTCCCACTGCTTGCAAAGTGGTAGCCTGAATTTAAGTAGGTAATTCAGTTTGTATTCCCTGTATTTAACAGAGAAACAGGAAGCTTCTAGAACGCAAATTAGAGAGATTAAGACTCCCACCGTGAAGAACAGGTATGCTAAGCACTGTATAGTTACTCAGCGACAATGCATGAAGATCAATGAATACCCTAAAGCTAGCCAAGAGATGACCCTATAAGACAGTACTTCTGACTAAGCATCCAAATGCTTTGTACTGCAGATACCTCCCTTGATTTGGGATCCAAAATGCAGGTTTCTCTTTCGGAAGCTACTCACCAAAGGTGGTGTATGTGTCAGAAGGTTTTAGCCCAGCAACTCACTTCCTACAGGAGTATTTTACACCCCAGAACTTCCTGCAAAGAGTGAACAGCATCATCTAGATCCAATGCCACCTGCATGACTAATCAAGGCACAGCAGACAGACAGATTTGCAGCGTCCTAGAGCACGGCCATCTCTGTACTACAACTGATCGTGGGCAAAAGATGGTACAAAGAATCTCGCATTTGAAACATTCTGAGCATGTATGCAGGACTGTGCTTGGAATTTTAGGAAATGCAGCGTCCAGAACAGATGCAAGGTTACTCTTGGGCACTTCCAGTGGAAAAGAGGGCAGCTGAGTAAAAAGTCTGAATGACTTGAAAGGTTTCACCTATATATACACTAACTCTTGGATCACCCCTGGTCACCATCTCCAATGATGTGATGGGTCAGCTAGCTTGTCTTAAGTATACCGGGAAAAGCATGTACTAAAGTCACTTCAATAGATCAGCTGAGGCTGACACCTCCAGCCAAAACCAGTAATGTGATCTGGGCCAGTTCTGGATCACTGGAGCCAGATGGATCCAGAAGAGATGTCTTTAAGCTGAGTACATTCCTTAAACTAAATGCAAACAAAAAATCCCAACAAACCACAGCTGCCTGAAAAGGATTTGAAAAATTTATCAAATATTATTCATCTGATAACTAATCCTACTAGCAGGAGAGAATGAAAAACTTACTACATCAAACTTCAAATTATGCTTCTCATAATCCAAAACCATCCAGTATTGCACAAAATACATATTTTAGCATATTACTGATAAAACCAAATCACATCAGGTAACTGATCATTTCATCTCTTAAGATCTTGTTCTCCTAGTGTATACGTGACAGGTACTCAAACCTAAGTGTCTGGTAAGGCTCAAACATCACACAACTGCCATAACTGTGATGTGTTTCTCTCTCCATGACAATTCTTTGATGTCTAATGAAGGGTAAACACATGCTACACTAACCCCAGTATGGGCACTAGGAGAATTTCTCTGCTAACTACTCATTTCCACAGAATTTGTTATGGACTTAAACTGCTCAAATTCCCTAACACTCTGTCAAGTCTCATTAAGAGCAGCCAGTAATTACTGGACAGGAAATTGCCAGGGGAAAGCATATTTATATGACTCTGAGGTTAAAAAAAACAAAGGAAAAAAACCCAACCCAAAAACCCCAAACCAAACCAAACAATGCAATTTCCTTAATCTTATTTCTTCACTATTATTTAGTGTCCTAGATTAAGGCACATCTTTTTGCAGCAGTGCTTCTTCCTCTGTCAACTTCTTAGGTCAGTTTCTTTCTTTCCCAATACTGCAATCCCTTATCTTCCAACTTTTATTACCATTTACAGTCAACAAAGCTCAAAGCACTGCATAAACTGTGCCTACAACATTTTTCAAAGCAGCAGTTTATTTCCTCAAATTACTGTTTCGTACATTTATCTGTTCACTCATAATTCAGAAAACCACACGCAGATGGAGGGAGAACAAGACAACAGTTCAAAATTCAGTATATGAACTACTGACCTAAGAAATGGATCCCACTGTTCGCAGCAAGCACTATTATTATTATGTCAAATACCTGCCAGGTGTTGAGAAACACTGCCAATATTGAGTTTCTGAAAGTTGCCTGGGACTCCCTGCATTGCATCTTCCAACTAAGTGCTTTTATGGTAAATCTTAGAAGACGGTACAGTCTTTATATTAGCAAGGAGAGCAGACCAGGGAGCGTTTTTGCATAGCAAAACTGCTGGTGCTAGGAATGACATCTGCACTCTACGCACCTCCCAAACTAGCTTTGACTGGAAGGAAATCAATTCACATGCCCCAAGTCTGCTCTTACATGTAAGCAAATACATGCTAAGTTGGGACGGTCAGGAGATCTGCTTCCTAGTACGTTCCTGATCCCAACTAGAATGCTAACATACGAGTTCAAGTCTCCAACAAATTCCAGTGTCTGCTCTCACTGCTTAGAGGATGGGTCCCTTGTAGTAAACTAAACCATTTATCAGACAGGAAAACCATTAACCAGCTTTGTCTTGAAAAGGTGTTTCCTTCTTGAAGAGTTTCTTCCTCTGTTTATCAGCATGATATTCTGTGGGAAACTCTGCTTCTTTATTGTTTTAGAAGAAAAGTTTAACGAATTATGTTAGTTAAGTATTGATACGTATGTAGTAAAGCAGCAAACACAGTAAAGAGAAATTGCACGTATTGTAAGGGTACTGCAAAGGCAAAAATTCTCCTATCTGATGTGACTGGAACAGATGCACACACAGTGACTACATGGACATGGCCAGCCCACACGCTAATACCAACAACACAAAACTATCATTACAATTCTTAGATTCAAGACATGCAAAATTCATGTAACACTGCAGTTTGAAGGAATTTTGTTCTTACAAGAGTTTTGTGAAGTCCACTTGGATTCTGGAATATGTTATGTTAGACAGTCATGTCAAAGCTCTGAAATTTACCTCACCTTGATAACAGCTATATGCTACCACAACTACTCCCACATACCACCCCTACCCTCTCCCTCACCTTCCCCAAGCATCACTAATCACAGGCATTTTCTAGGTATCTTGCGGACAGAGAACATTCTGAAGTTAAGCATCTTAATTATACTGTGGGACACATCTATCTATTCCCCCCCCATTATCTAATTGGAATTTCCATGTTTGAACTTGTGCTTAACGCCTTCAGCCCTATCCCTGAGCACCTCCTGAACACCAGTTTGGTAGGCTCTGCTGGACTCACTCCTGTGTGACAGTGATGTTCAGTACTGCAGGGTCCCAAACTGGACACAGTCCTCCAGATTCACAAGAGCCTAACAGAAGGGAAGGATCACTTCCTGCACCTGTTACCTACACTTAGTAATACAGTCCAGGGAAAACCTGACAAGCTGAGTGACCTTGTCATTGCCAGTTGATGTAATGGGAGAAGATTCAGGAAGATGAAGGGAACTGCCAGAAAAGCGTTCTCCAGGAGCCAACGTCAGAAACTCTGAGGGGGGCTGTAATAACTGAGTCAAAGAGAATTGTCCAGGAACAGGAACTTATGACCCCTCTTTGAGAGAACTTGTAAGAAAGTTTTCACTAAGCTAAGCTGAAGGAAGACAAAAAAGACATGATGCTAGCTCAAAGGAAGATAAAGTGAAATACAGACATCACTAAAGAATTCATATGAGCTGAGTATAACCACAAACACAACATAATACAAAACACCTAACATCATGCTTGACAAGGGAACACTGAAAGCATCAGGTATAAGAAACTTACTTTCCAGGTCATCTTCAAATATTTCTTCTATTATGACATCAGGGCTGGATGGAGACTTGGATAGAGCAAGAATACTCTGATCATGTATCACAGGAAGTGTTTCTTGTACTTGAGTATTTTTCACTTTGTGAGCACTGAGTTTATTTGCAAGAGCCTTTATTTTCCTTTCTCTGCTAAGTGCTGGAAACGTATTCTCTACAGATTGAGTGTTGCAGCCTGGTATTTCACCTTTGTCATCAAGGCTAAGAGTGTGTTGTCCATTCTCTTCACTATATTTGGGAATACATTTCTTTTGAGACCAGTTAATATAATTCAGTCTGTTTTCAGAAAAGCATGAGACAAAGCAGAGGTTTTGTTAAGAACATATCACTATGTTAAGAAAACACCTGGTAAGAGCTGGTTGAAATAAACTGTTACGTTTTTGAACACCAAGACAACAAAAACAGTAACGTAATTTCTGAAACCTAAAAAGGATTGGCACAGAAACGGCACATATTCTTGGGCACAACTCAGTACAAAAGCTAGTCCTGCTTGAATGATCAGAGACCACAAGTACAGATACAAACTATGTGAAAAAATGTTAATAATGGGATAGATAGTTCATGTTAAAAACAAAAGGCATGTCAGATGCTTTTGTACTAACAGTTACTCTTCACTGTAATCTGCAGGATCTTCCAGTACTACAGTATGCAATAAGCCTTTTTTAACATAACCAGTACTAACTATAATGGCCCAACTTTCATCAAGGTTTTGTCAAAGACTGCAGGGAAAAATAAATAAAGTGGACTAATAAAATAAAAGCAATTGTAATTTTAAAAATAAAAGTAATTTTTTTCTGGTGCAAGTTCATCTTAAGTTATTTCTTTTGGCATTTAGACTATGAATTGGAAATACTGTAAATGTGAGTATTTGCTGTTGATTTTTGAGATTTATTTACACCTACATGAAGTAATTTTCATATGCTGAAATGATAAACATCTCTATTAAGTGTACTATGAATGTGTAGATGTGGTGCATAGGGACATGGTTTAGTGGTGGACTTGGCAGTGTTAGGTTTATGGTTGGACTCGATCTTAAAGGTCTTTTCCAACGTAAATGATTCTATGGTTCTATCATTAAACGCCAGACAAAGCTGAAGAGCACACAGCATAAAAAAATCTTGGTAACTTCAGTGATACAGTGAAATATAGTTGGGTGAAACACAAGTAAAACTCAAATGTCAGAACAGTAACTGGATTAACTGGAATGCTGATTGAAATACCAGCATCTGAAGTTTTGCTTTGTTTCATTATACTCTTACAAACCCATAGGCATATACAGAGGGGTTTTTTTATTTTTAAATTTAATCTCCAATAAACATTTAACCATTGGAAGAACACGTAATTACGTTACTGTTCCTATCCTCTTTATTAAAAAAAAAAAATACTTACTGCCTTGTTGTTCCCCATTCAATCTTGCCCAAATTTTTTAACAGAGATGTAATCTCACCAGTGTTTACGAAGAATCTCGAGAGAAGAAACATTACAGGTGGTGACATGAATACCTACATCATTCTGACAGTTTGAGATGTATGATATTTTTTAGCATAATATTCACAGAGGGGCAAAATAAGAGATCAATTACCTACTCCAGTTTCATTCTTCCACTCCTATTAACAACAGATTTGGTCGCTTATTTATCTGCACATTCATACTTAAAAACCCTCTTGCCTTTTGCATTCTTTCTCTTTCACGCAGAGCGGTCCAGCATTCACTTACTGAGTTTTCACACCTATACCCAGTTTAGTTCAATAAATTATGCTGCTCGGAGAAAAAGAATTCTCCAAAAGTCCTGAAGAACAAAACTGCAACTGAAATCCAAAATGTATGTTCTTTTTGTTTATTGCTACACTAATAGACAGCTGTTTCCTTTACTGATGAAAACTAGCAAAATCTTTTAAGTACTTTTACAGTTAGGTTAGCAGAACTGTAAATATAACTTCATTCACTCAGATCTTTAGCTTTGCTGTCCAGTTATGAACAATTTGTAAAAACTGAAGCGTAAGCAGTATTGAAGAGCCTATCTTTTCTTCTTGCTGCCGCCCCTCCAGGAATGTATCTAGCCTTCATCCTACGGTATTTTATGTCTACAAAATGTGCCTCAACTCCTGTTCACCTCCCTAGTTGCAATTTTTTCATGTTTCACCTTTGGAGTGGCACCCGCACGCAAGGCTTTTATACTCATCCTTCATCACATCTCCTTTTTCTCCTGTTTTGTTCAAGTTCTTAAAAGGTCTTCCAATGCAAACAAATTTGATTTTGTCATGTTTTAGCTTTTTCCTACGTTGGGAGAATTTGCCACATCATGCATTTAAATAGGCTTCTCTGAAATTCTCATTCACCGCTGACATCTTCAAAATAGGCCTTACCTACTAAGTTTACTAAAAGATGATTTTAAAGGTTCCTTTATCCATATTTTAATGACTCAACTCACATATGAGGAGTTGTAATTTTTGTCAAGCATTGGAACAGGCTGCCCAGGGAAGTGGTTAAGTCACCATCCCTGAGGGCATTTGGCTGAGAGAGTTGGGGTTGTTCAGCCTGGAGAAGAGAAGGCCCTGAGGAGACCTTATTGCAGCCTTTTGGTACTTAAAGAGGGCTGGTAAGAAAGATAGGGAGAGACTTTTTAATAGGGCCTGTAGTGATAGGACACGGGGTAATGGTTTTAAACTAAAAGAGGGTAGATTCAGACTAGATACAAGGAAGAAGTTTCCTACACTGAGGGTGGTAAGGCACTGGCACAAGTTGCCCAGAAAGGTGGTAGGTGTCCCATCCCTGGAAACATTCAAGGCCAGGTTGGGCGGGGCTCTGATAAGAGTTGAAGATGTCCCTGCCCATGGCAGGGGGGTTGGACTGGATGACTTTTAAAGGTCCCTTGCAACCCAAAGCATTCTAGGATTCTGTGATTAAAAAAGACACGTATACATGGTGCTTAGGGACATGGTTTACTCGTGGACTTGGCAGTGTTAGGTTTACAGTTGGGACTCGATGATCTTAAAGGTCTTTTCCAATCTAAATTGTTCTATGATTCTATGATAATTTTTCACACTTTGCATGGAAGTAATCAACTTTGGAGCTCCATTCCTGTGTGCCAGTCAGAATCTGATGGCACACAACCACTCTACCCCTCAGAGTGGTTCCACGACCTGAAATATAATGGGATCCCAAAGCTGTTCCAACCTAAACCCATTGTTCTGTCCTGCCTTCATTGTTCCTAAGCATGGCCTTTATACACTAGGATTGCAGTACTCTGACCAGCCTTATGACCAAGCTGCATAGGGTCAGCCATACAACAACAGCACTGACATATTTTCTTGCTCATTTCTGGTCTAGAAATCGTATTTATGACTGCCAATGAAGGCAACGTGGTAACTGGGATTTTCCACAAATTTCTTCTTAGACAATGCCCCAAAAAGCATTTAAATCTTTCCTGAAGGTGAGAAATGGGTTCATTTTTGAAAAAAATAATTAAGCCATTATTTCCCCAATTTATTTCTACTTACAAAGGGAAGGAGAGGAAGTTTAATAGTGGCAGAAGTCTTGTCAAGAATTCTTTAAATGCATATATATTTGTTTACATAGCAGCAAATTGCACGTCCTTTCTCCCTGATGCCTCAGATGAAGGCTACTACACATCGTTAGTGATGAGTTTCTTTACATCTGAACTAGTACTTTTTCAGTAAAATGCAAACAAAGCAGCTCGACTTCTGCCGTTTAACTGTTATATGAACAGTTTTTGTAATTAAGACAACCAGTGCATCCATTTACCTCCCAATATACCTCCCACTCCAGTCATTTACCTTGGAGATATTTTTTCCTTCAAACTATTCACTCTTGAGAGCTCAGCCTCAACTGGCAACTTTAAATCATAAATAACCTGAAATTAAGAAATACAGTCTTAGTTTCTATTATAGAAAAAAAGCAGATTATACAGGCACCTATTATCTACAACATGACAAAGCCAGAGCATGACATCTTTAATTTTACAGAAAAAAACCTTGTTTACTCATTAATAGTTGATTCTCAATTATGCCATCTTACATTCCTAAGACCTAACGGCTGGGGATTTTGCAACATTAGCATGTAAACAGAAGCAGGACTCAAATTTTCCTTTCATATGAATAGGTACTGAGAAGGTGACTTCTAAGAAGGTAAGCCTACAGGATGACAATGGTGGATGCCAGCTCCCAAAAGTCACACTGGGCAAGATGGAGGCAAATTACAGGAAAAAGGAGAGATCAGACTTCTTGTCCGAGTCAGATGAGAAAGACTGTATTTCTTCATATGGAAGGTGACACCTGGACACAGGGAACACGACAGTCTAAAAATCACACTACTTCAAAGAATGACAGGGCCAGTTACTCATTATTTTTCTCAACACAAGGCCTACAAAGGCTCCAAATGGACTGACTGAGCAGCACATTTTAAAAAAACAGAGGTAGCTATTTTATAAACACCTCATTTAAAATGTGGAACTCACCGCCACTGCATATGCATACATACATACAACAATGTACACACGCTGCCACAAGCAGAAGATATCTGAAGATATTCAAGGAAATGCTACACAAGCTTATGACAGAATGGGGTAATGTTTATTCAGTATAATGACCCTGCTGTATCCTACCGATTATAAAATCCTTAACCTTCAACTTCCTATACTCACTAAATGCCCAGGTTCTCAGATTCTTCCCCCAGGCATCTTTTCCTCTCTGTTGTCAGAGAGAGGAGACTTCACAGGCTGGACGTTTGGTCTGATACCCCCACTACCTGCTGTGCTGTTTCTATGAACAGCAGATATGATGGGGAGGAAGAATGGAAGTAAAGGCCTGTGACCAAGAGAATCAGGAGAGTGTGGTATTAATTCTGGAGCAGTTCAGTGAGAAGGCTGGAGAGCTCGGAAATGGAAAAGGCTTGAGACTTCCAAGTGCTGAAAACATTGCCCTTCCACTGATCAGTAGTGTGTCACAGTTTTCTTGTCCTCCCCCTCCATTTGCTGTTTCAGATAGCAAGCTCTTCAAGGCAAGGACCATCTTTTGTGTCTCATGTCAGTCACTAGACCCTAATTTGTGAGCAAGACCAAATATAAACCGTGTGTGTGTAGAGGTGGGGTAAGAATACATTACTGCAAAAAATCTCAGTATCGAAGTTGGCAAACTGAAAGATGGACCACAGAAACTGTCAATCCAAATTTGAATATATTCATTAAATTATTTTGCAGTGCAAGAATGTAACTACCTGAGCAAGATCAGAACGGGTTCTTACAGAAGGTGTAATTTTTAATTCCTTTGCAATCCTAATGATATCAATCAAGCACTTTGTCTTCTCTTCAATGACTTCCTTAGCTTTTGCAATACCAGCACTGTAGTAGTTGATGCTCTTCACTAATTCTGCACGCAATTTCCTTTTCCTGTATTAAAATGTTACTTCTCAGAATTTAATAAGCACTCAGCTGTACAGACTCAAACTTCAACTATAATGCATAATCACTAGTTATACTACAATACAAAAGGGGATACATCTCACACAGAAATATAATTTTCCTCAAACAGCGAGAAGTGGAAAGCATGGAAAACCCACTTAAGAGTAACCACAAAAGTTACGATTTCACACTGGAAAGCCACTTCGTTTGGAGAAACGTTTCTTCATTAAATGTTTAAAGCACTCTTCCATTCAACCCTCCAAGTAATTCCATACACATTCAACTGAAAAACGAAACAGATCAATTTTACATTTCAGGCTATTAAGGTATCACATCCCCCTCTCAGAGGCTCTTCTGGAATCCTAAGCTTTGACACCTCTTCCCCCCTTAAATCTGATGAGACAAGTATTTTTAAAATCAAAGCAATAAAATGTCCTTGGGCTTCTATCAGCTTGCAAGTTTGCAGAAAGTAAATTTTAAAACACACTTATTCTCGCTGTTAAATGGATCATCCACTAATCGCAGTATCAAAAAAACCCCAAAATTGAGCCATTTCATTAATTTTTTCCTTTTTTTTTTTTAAAGAGCAGAGGCTGCATAAGCTAGTGTTTTCCATGCAAACCAGCTCCAAGACACCACTACAAATAGGGGAAAAATACTGCACAAAAATTAAGATAGGTATTAGGAAATACTGCTATGACAAAGACTGAAATTTTATTTAGAATTCCTTTATCTGAATCAGAAATAACTTTCTGATAAAAATAACTCACCCTGACCATCCTACAAATCAGATTACTACCTTGAGAGAACAGAAGCAGTAAGTTCATCAAATGTCCTATCTGCAGTTTCTGCAACTTTGTCTCCTTCCTGCTTCACTTTCAATTCCAAGTATTTCAGCATCTATTTCATTCAGTGTTGAATAAACATGCATTTATTATTATTTCATTACTCCCACATTATTCTTTTTTTCAATTCAGAACAGAAGCAATGAACAGTAAGGCAGTGACCAATACTCCAGCAGAAAGAGTAACACTGAACTACCCAAGAGTGACACTTAAACCAATTATAGCTCATTAAACCCTTTGTTTTCTCCAACTTCTAGTCAGCTCACACTGCCTGGATCCTCATGTCAACTGAAGTGTTTAGGTCTTTGAGGCAAGAAACACATAGATCTTGGGCCCACACCTCACTTTCCTTACTTGACATTCTAATATAGCACGATACACAGATAACCAGCATACTAAGATTCAGACTTTTTCTTAAAACTTTTTTTTCCTTCATGCTCACAACAAAAGGTTCTTCTTTTGGCTAAGCATCACTTTTGTCACTATAGTTACACTTAATGAAGAGACTATGGAAAAAAACCTCAGTAATGCAACACTGCTTTGGTAATTCCCAGTCATTGTTGAAAAGCCGTTGGAAGACCTCAGTTGTATGCATGAGTTATCATATTAGGGCTGCTGAAATGGTGGGTTTTTACAAGATGCTATTAGTACATGAATTAGGTATTCGGCATAACTTTGCTTAACAGAGAGACTGGCAATAGCAACAAAACAAGTTAGAAAGAATGGAAAACAGGTTTTAAGGACACTTCATGCCACACTTACTAGAATGAATTTGCTTTAAGTTTTTGGACCATTAAACACTTCTATACCTGGGCATTTTAAAATACACGTAAAATGTAAATAAAAGGCAAAGACAGAACTGCAAGCTCTTCCATAGCACATTTAATAAAAGGTAAAGTTTAAATAAAATAATTATCGTTGATGAAGTTCATAGGTTACTCAGTAAAACCTATTAACAGCATTATCCAGTATTTTAGGATTCTTTCTCTATACTGTGCATAAACAAAAAGCTTCAATCAACAACAGGATTTAGTATTTTCTGATTTAACTTATTTTCACCCACCTTGTCTGCATCATGTAAGTGCATGAGGTTACACATAGCTATGCACAAAGCTCCATCAATATCTTCCATAGTTTTGCTGTCCTGGGGAAAGATTTGCCAATGAATATACAGTTGCTTGTATGACCAGAAGACAAGATGGGCTATACTCATTTGCCATTTTGACAGAGACACTCATGTGAGTGACTGATGATCTGTGTAAGGCTCTGAGCAGCTCTATAGCTGCAAACAGGCCCCAAATTATTAGCTCACCTGAATTAAACTGAGAACATTTACACGGCAGTATTTCTGAAACATGGACTCATTTTTTTTTGTTTGTTAAACACATGCAATTTATTTGCACACACATACATGCAAAAACCAAATGACAAGATAGTACTTGAAGGAAAAGCAAAATAAAGTTACTAACACAGAGAAAAGAAAACATGCAAGATTGAAGAATGGGAATACTGCAGCCTAGGAAAAAAGTAAAATATTTTGGGATATCTTTTGGGGAAAAAAATCAACAAATACAAAAAATGTAGTAAGCTCCCAGTGTTATGCTGATGCAAGAAAGACAATAAAATACTTGCATATGAATTGGCTCAGAAGCAAACACACATACAGAAATGTCTTATTTTGTCACTGACACTACTAAAGCTAGAGTTAAGAGTACTGGTTAGAGTCCTGGTATTTTGCTAAAAGCAAAATGAGAACATCATCAGCTGGGGATGCTCCAAAAAGTCAGGGATGGTGCCGTCCAAGTCTGTCACTAGTAGGCAACCAGTTCACCTTGCCAAAAGGCAATTTAACTAACATGCAAACATACCCAGTTTCTAAAGGGTTCCCCACTAGTGTTAAGAACAAACACAAACTAGAGATAAATTAAAGCTTAGAGTTCAAAAACCTAAAATAGTTCTGCCTCTGACCAGCCACTGGTATACATTTGGGGTTGTTC
Organism: Cariama cristata; assembly: GCF_000690535.1. Taxonomy (NCBI): domain Eukaryota; kingdom Metazoa; phylum Chordata; class Aves; order Cariamiformes; family Cariamidae; genus Cariama; species Cariama cristata. Next base: position 40,672 of record NW_009597320.1, read on the forward strand.
AGCCTGGAGAAGAGAAGGCTTCGGGGTGACCTCATTGCGGCCTTCCAATATGAGGGGCCTATATGAGAGATGGGGACAGACTTTTTAGCAGGGTCTGCTGTGACAGGACAAGGGGTAATGGTTTTAAACTCAAAGAGGGTAGATTTAGACTTGACATAAGGAAAAAATTTTTTACAATGAGGGTGGTGAAGCACTGGAACAGGCTGCCCAGAGAGGTGGTGGAAGCCCCATCCCTGGAGGCATTCAAGGTCAGGCTGGATGGGGCTCTGAGCAACCTTATCTAGTTGGAGATGTCCCTGCTCATGGCAGGGGGGTTGGACTAGATGACCTCTAAAGGTCCCTTCCAGCCCAAATGATTCTATGATTCTATAAGTGAAAGAAGTGCTGCCCACAGAGACCTGTTAGTCACACACATCATTATGGAGTTTATTCAAGATGATGTTGTCACCTTCACCTCCAGAACAACTTTCCAATTAACGTATCTGAACATCTCAGACCAATTATGTCTCCTTCCCGTGAACAGAAAAAGGGAAGAAAACTCTCCTCCTCCTACGACTTGGATGTTAACTGTGTTAGAAATACTTCCCTATGACAACTGTTCACACTCTATTTTGAGCAGATGTAAGAAGACATAATAGGCAAAAATGTCATGATACTACATTGCTCCCTCTCTACTTTGTGGTTCTCATTATGAGCAATGACACAGTAATAAAAATCCTTCCAAAACTCAACAGACATGGATATACTGATTCAGTGATGTAAGAAATGATGCTGCCAAACATCTAGTAGTCACTAACCACAAAATAAAGGAGTCTGGAAAAAAAAAACCCACAACTTAAGAAAGAGAATAAGTAGCAGTTAGACCAGTTTCTCAATAAATGTGGGTTTTCACATGAGGTCATTCTCAACAACTTTCTCCAAAACAAGGAAATGTTCTGTCAACAGAAGAGGTACCTACCACCAAAATACCACTTACGACCTCAAACTCAAGATACTTCAAAAGATAGCCTCAGGCTATTTCTTTTAATACTTTGTCAACAGTAATATACTGTTATTTCAAATAGACTTTTCAAAAAAATATTCAGGAAAGAAAATAATTTTCAAACTTTAATGGGCACTGTAACAAAACTAAGAAACCAAGACAGACATTTGCATGTTACGATTCTTTCGCAGACAATCTCCATAGAAGATGACAGGACTGGCACTGGATGTATCATTCATTTCTGTTTTATTCTGTCATTTTAAAATATCCACAACATTAGTTCACCTGGCCTAAGACTTCACAAACCTCATTCAGAAAGATCAAGATCAAAGATCTGATTAAGGTCAGAAAACTTAACAGAATGTTTCAAGAGAGATTCATTTGTCCAACAACTTGTTGCCCTGAATGACTACTTTAAGGATGTGTTGCACAAGCCTCACAGCTGTCTCGGATTTGAAAAGAAATAAAAAAGCCCCAAACCCAAATATTGTGAAACCTCAGGTGTCTTTTAAGCAAAGCTAAATTCAAAATACATAGCTTCACAGCCAGTTGAATACACTAGCCCTCCTCAGCTATGATCTGGTTGGGTTTGAGCTGCATTCATTTTGTTATTTTATTAACACTGTAGCTTGCATATCAATTCTATGATAAGATGGAATAATAGCACATAACTATTAAGGCTGCAGGTTTTTGTGTTTTATGAAGTGCAGTATTAACTAGGTATATACAAAAATAACAAGTGAGAACATAAGGAAATTCCGTATTAACACACCATGTCTGCTGATGGAGCTAGAGCTGGTTTATCCCTCAGCTCACCATTTGAAGAAACTGGGTGCTGAATATTTTTCTCTTTAGTATTGTGACTGAAGGGCCTGTAAAACAACACTTTAAGGAAAAAAACTTATACATTTTAAATAAAATAACCAACTTCCCACAAGTACTTTTAAGATATAATTTGGTATTTCAAAATCTGTCATTAAATACATATGCACACCTACTTGCAAGAGTAAAATTTACACTGTGATACACTACAGATACCTCATTTTTCAAAGAGTTTCCTTTCTACTAGCATTACCTTAAAATTCATCTTTAGTAACTAATTTTCATCTGACAATTTTGGCAAGGCTGAACAAAACCTTAGTAGGTGGCAGTGATTTTTATCCCCAGTGAGAGCAAAATGCATGACTACTAACATTCCAGGATTCATTTTTCATTAGTTGCCCAAATATTTTCTTTTAGATATCCCATCAGATACTGATTAGGTTGCTAAAATTTTTAGAATACATGCCAGATTATACTTAAACCATCTACTGATAACCTGTTAAGAAGGCTCTTAATTTCTGTTGTACGGTTACCCATAGCTGCTCTTCTGCAAAGTACACATGGATCTTAACAGCTGTCAAGACTCTCACAAAACAGCCCATAAACCAGACTAATGAGAGGAAGGAAGCACTGTGGTGTTCTTCTTGTGCTGTTTGTTGTGTCTGATGGACTGTGAGAGGACCTGGAGAACACTGCTGCCAAGACTGACAGGTCTTGCATTTCTGTTTTACTTTGGGCAAGGTTAGCCATGCGCATTACATGCGTCAATCTCAGAAGAGAAATGTCCTATACCTCCCTTACAGAACAGATCTGCAAGAATTATCTGGACCTATTCTCATTTGTATCAACATGAATCTCCACAGCAATGGCAGTGGGGGGAAAGACACGTCCTTTAAGACTTCCTTAAAGTTCATGTAGGCTAGACAAATAAGCAAGTGAACATAATTGGGATATGACAGTACCACAGAACATTGGTGGCATCTAATCCTTATAGCTGTGAATGGCTATCTAAGCAGAAGGTGCAATGGGAGCAGCAGGGGGGTGGGGGGAAGGAGGCACTTCAATCACACAGTCCTTCCTACCACAGCCTCACATTTCAGCACTTCTCTACCCTCCCTCTGAAACGGTATCAGGAGTTACCAGAATGCTTAAAACATTCGGTGCCAAACATCTTCAAGCCAAACCAATCTGTTTCTTGTTGTCTTTCAGTGAAATGTCATTTGTACTCACGCGTCAAGCAAGTTGTGTTCGCACAGCACTAGACATCCATACTGAGCAGACATTAGTAAAGTTTAAAGAACACGTTAAAAAAAAAAAAAAAGAAAGAACGCTCAGCCTGAGAAAAATAGCTGGAAATGCTTGCTCAGTCAAGTCCTCCCCTAGTCTGGCATCTTAAACACATAAAAGACAGTTGAGTTAATAGAGGTTTACCTTGCTAGCCTTTTGGAGTTGTCACCGCACAGCCCAAGTTTAAAATCAGTTTTGGTCTAAATTCAGAGGGAAAAAGTAAAGTTCAAATACAGGGTTAAATCCAAGTCCCAGTAAAAAATGTTCTGTAAGCCTGTTTTCACCTTCAGTACCCTCCCTCCCATTTCAATGGGACAAAGCTTCAAAGCAAGTGCTGTTGAATTGAGCAAGGATAGATGTTAAGAAAACAGTTTCCAAGTTGAAGCTCTGTAGCCATTGGTGTATCTTTGTGATAAATGAAAAGTGTTCCTGTTTGCTCTTAGTATTTTTCTCCACTATTTTGCAAAGCTTCTAACATATTGCATTACTGAACCCAATTAGAACTTATTTTTTCAATGAAGTTTAATGGCAGGGCTTAATTCCAAAGATTTGACTTACTTGTATCTTGCAATGAAGGCTAAATCTGCATTTCATAACATAAAAAACAGAATGGCCACACCCTATCTTTTACACAAATTAAAAATAAAAAAGCCAAAACTAAGTAACACTTCATGTTTGTCCAAAATACAGATTTCTGTGAAATGAATGGTGTTAGCATGTCGTAACACAGAAAAGGTTCACAAGCAGAGCATTTTTTTAAAAAAATGCAGAAACAGAAATATATTCATAAGTTATGCACTACCATACAAAGTGAAGTTGTTTTTTAAAAAACCAAAATCTTTAAATTCCTTTGATTTGGAAGCTGACAGGGAAAAAAAAAAAGTTTGTTTTCTTTCTGGTTTAAATTTACGTATGCACCAGTTGCTTTCTTGCATATTATGTACAGATGAGAGGGTGGAATAGAGCTGGCAGCATGGGGCACTAATGAGAATTGTAAAAACAAACCTTCGTAAAACCAGGCTTTGGATATCAGATGCACACTACATAGTTACACTGCGTAATGAGAAATGCTAGCAAAGACTTGCTGGGGAGCAGGTGGTTATAAAGCGCAGGTCCTTACCTCAGAGGGGACCCGAGCTTGCTTTAATCACTTTCAATGACAATGCAAAAGATCCTGTAATATCCCTATTTCAGACCACCACAGTGACTACTGAACAGAAAGCTTTAGATCAACTTACTTCTATAGAAGAGAAAGCAAGAAAATCAGTGTCTTCATTCTTCACATCATCATGCAATGCTGTAAAAGCAAGCATAGCAAACACCCAACTGTGAATGTTGCTAACTGTAGGGCATCTCAATCAATGAGACAAACAGGAATACATGATCACTGGAGTACTGTTCTAGATAGTATTCATCAAGTCAAAAGGAATTTGGACATCGACTTTTGTAATGACAGAATTTGAGAGCTAGGAATAGAAATCCAGATAAACAGACATAGAAGTTATCTGGGAATTACAAAAACTTACTTGCATTGAACGATTAGGGTATTACCTGCATAATTAGCTATAGTATGTTGCTGCTACATTTAGGACATGATAAACACAGGAAAGGGAAGGCAAAAAGGCAAAAGAAAACACACATTCAAAATGTGTACCTATAGTGCAGGAAAAAAAATTGTTTCCCAAAGCATCTATAAATACTATGTACTCAAGACAATTCTGCAACTCTTGGAAAAAAAGATACTCAAGCAGAAAAATCTCAGAAAAATTAGCTTTCTTTTACAACAAACTTTTCAGTAGCTTTGTCAAGAAAAAACAGTAGGATGGGTATTGAGGAAGGTATTGACTGTTCTTGCTAAGTACTGGAAATGTAGTAAATAAACAATGCGTTAATCAAATCTGGCAGCCCATCTATTGTCTTTAACAGACTATATAAAATATGAATTAACAGTGAATACTGCACACCACAAAATTGCTGGAAATAAAAGTCAAGATCCAAAAGCCTTACCTTTCACACTCACAGCTTTTGACTTACGACACAAATCACTGTTTCTCTGATTTGGTTCTGTAAAATCCTCTTCTAGTATCTCAAGATGCTGCCTTCAGAAGTAAAAGTAAAGGTTTAAAATTTTGTTACCCTCTTTTAACTGGAGAAGCAAGTTACCTCTATGATACTGGATTCATCATCCATAAAGGTGGTACTACAACTTTGAGGTATGCAGCATTTAAGGTTAACTAGAACCAGCATTAATACATTGTTATATAATCAATTTTAGTCACATTCATTCCACAGTTATTTAACTAAAAATATACTGAATAGATCAAAAGTGATTTATTTACTTATGAAATATACATACAGAGCAATGCAATATTACTAGGCTAATAACTCAGTATTTGACAACATCCCAAGATGCATTTAAAAGGTCTTTTTCCCTGAACCTTCTCCAAATGCGAAAACGTTCCACAAACCACATGCTCTACACACATAGGTAGCACATAAAAACGGACTCATTTGCAACACTGCAAATACAAACATTATCTTCTACATTTTCTCAATACAATTTCCTGATAATTACACTGTCAGAACTTAAAAATACTAAAGCCACTAAAGTAATCTCCAAATTCACGTACCTTCTATTAAGTTCTTCATTACTGTCGTCCACCAAGGAGAACTCTTTCTTTCTACTCATGACGGTATCTGACTGTTTTAAAAGCGACAAATTCTCTATGACATACACATTTCATCACCTGAGCCAACACTACAGATTACTTACATCACTTGGCAGAGTAAAATGAAAAAGACAGACATTCACAGAACACATACACCTGTTTTTTCCTTGAAGAGCAGATCTTTCAAATGCAACAAAACACTCACCTGTTCTGCGCTATCCTGCTAGCCCCCTACACTGCTCCACTCCTAACCTTGCCGCTACCAGACACAGCAGGGAACACCACTCCTGGGCTTCAAACCTCCTCCCTGACCATATGTCCTCCACCCCGACTCCTTTCCTGAAGGCCTGTATTCGTTCATATGCAGTCTCTTCACCTCGCCCCTCCCCGCCCCGACGGGAGAGGTTCTTTTTCCTCCCACCGGCGCACAGAGCACCACT
>NW_009597321.1:0-1053 GCF_000690535.1 Cariama cristata
ATAGGTGAGGAAACCAGCACTTAGGCATAGTTATAATTTGAAGACATGGGAAAAAAAGTCACTGACATGAATTGATTTTGTGCCCAGAACAGTCGTGATTGATAAGTGAAAACTGAATTTGAAAAAGGATCCCATAACTGAACATATGTTTCTGCAACTAAATCTAAATTTTGACACAAAAAGTGAAGCGTTCTAGAATTAAATGGCGTAATAGCCTTAAAAGAAAAGTGTTACTTTTCACACGGTTCTAGAAGGGAACAAGAGAAAAGGAGTCTATATATTCAAGCCTGCTTCTGTCAGTAATTGTTCCCTGATTGTAAACCCAATCTGAGCTGACGGGACTGTAACCTGAGTGTCAGCTCTGTGCTTTGTCAGAATTACTGTTTCTGTTTTCAGAAGTGGAACCCTTTTTGGAGTGTATCTCGTGTGTCGTCATTACAGGCTGAGCGTACCTTGTCAAACTGAACGAATGCTACACGTACCGAAAACACAGGCTGCTCTTAATGTATGGCATCTTGAAATATTTACCGTTTCAATTGCAGATAGATAGCCTGGCTATTCTCAATTTTTTATTTTTTTTTTCAGTCTGGATGATGCGTGTGGACAGCATGCAGGCTGTTGTATTGCCAGATGGCATCTGACTCCCTAGTTTCTTATCAGTCCAAGAAGACTGTAACTTTGTTAGGTGAAAGAAACTGGTAAAAGAGGAAAATGAATTATTATGTATTTGTAGGAATAAACCAAGGTTAAATACAATACAACCATGTCGTAATTATTGAACTAATGATGCAATGAAATCTCTCTGAGAAATCTTCAGAGCAGGAGAAGAGGGAGTTCCTAGTACGTCAGAAGTTTAATATGGAATGAGAAACACTAATATGTAGTAATTGTTCTGCTGCCATCTGTACATAAGCTGTATTTTTAAGCATGAATTTATTTGCTGTGGGACTAGCCATGCACGAAAACACTCCCTCTCATCTATTTTCTGAACAAAACCATGAGACTTATCAAATGTTTAACACTGATGCTTTGTGCTTAAACTAAAAATTCCTG
>NW_009597321.1:1067-13891 GCF_000690535.1 Cariama cristata
TCTTCTTTACCAGCAGATTTCATTGCTGTTTTCCACCTCTGAAGGAATGTTTTGAAGGTTTTTGGTTGCTTTAAGAGGCTTGCTGTTCTAACAATAGTTTGTTAATCATAGTCTCCTTGAAGTTTTGAATGCTTTTGAATAAAAATGGATTTGAAGCTGGTATGGGATGAAAAACTCTTGCTAAACGTAATGATTTTGATGAAGAAAAAATGCAATCTGAATTATTGAGTGTATCAGTGAATGTTCGAACAGTCCAGCACCTTGCAAAATTTTCTTCATTCATCCCCATAGGCACAGAAGTGACTGTTCTTTTTTCTCCCCCAGATTTCTCTGCAGCCCTTCGTAATTCTCTCTGTTGGCTGGATCTTCGTAAAGACTTTCCAAAGGGCTTCTGCCAGAGCAGCCTCCTCCCCAGCCAGAGGACCTACGCGACACAAATGCACTGTGGCATCTCCGCTTGCAAACGCGCATAACGTGTTTGTCGTTATCATAAGAGTATGTCCTCCCTAACGCTGTAGTTTCTTTCTAGAGGAACCTCATAGAAGCTAATACATTTAAAATAAACCTTTTAATGCTGATGATACCTATCTGTTATGCCATGAGACTGGAGTTTTGAGTTTATAGAATACAACAGTAAAATTCTGCCAAATACCAGTTGATATTTATCAGCTGTCTAAATTTAAGAATAGACCATTTTTTAAGGTATAGTGAAATATCTCATAGACAGTAGTGAGAGGCATAAACTGCGCTGTGTGTGGTGATGAGAAGGGTCAGTAAATAGATAACACGTTAGATCTTTTTCTCCGTCTCATCTCTCTATCTCCAACAGTACTTTAAATAATGGTAACAAAATGACAAAAATTAATTTTCCCAGAGGAGTACTAAAAAAATCTACAGATCTGTCAAATTACCATTGCCTTTCATACTGAAAGGCGAAATCTCAGGCTTAAGATTCCTGATTTATGTTGCTTCTGAATGGCATTCTTTGTCTGACTTTGCCTCTAGGAAGATAACCCCGAAGGATATAAACAGGTATGCTGAAGAAGCAGATTTCTCAAGCACACTTTCACACTGCTTTTCAAGCCGTTTTAGGTTGTTTTCCCTTGTTTCTGGTGGAGGAAGGGATGGTGGCAGGGCTGTCTGTGCTGGGTTTGTAGGTCTTGCACAGTACTGCAACTTTCACGGGTGACTGGCATGTCCTGAACTACTGGGAAGCGTATTCTTGCACAATGAGAGAAAAAGGACTGTCTAATCTCTCAGCCCTAATGCAAAGAAAATGCTTACGCAGAAGAATGGATTTTCTACCAGAAAAGCTTTAACGATCATGCATTTATAGTCTCAAATTCCCAATCTCAAGAGGTAATTATGATGTCATTTGTAATTGCGATTTTTTTTCTTTACTCATGTAGATTTAACACCAATGAGATGAGGATTAGGTGTACTACAATCTTTCTTTACCGCTTGATCCTCTTGCAAAGAGTGATAACGTGTAACACAGGAGAGACAGGCAGCTTTACTGTCTGCACCTCACTCCCTGCTGCTTTGTAGAACATTTACGAGAATGAAGGAAGTGCCTTATAAACTGGAGGTATATCTGACCAGGTCTAGATATTTGTTGTTTTTTTTTTTTTTCTTTTGGGGCGAGTAATAGGCCGACAAAGCACCTGAAAGGCAGTATAAATAACCACGTTGAAAGGAAAAAGGTCACTGACTTTTTTATGTATACAAATAGTGGATATTGCAGCACATGCTCCACAGCTTGATGTCTCCATACAACTGCAAAAGCTGAACGAGAACACTTACCTTCTGTCAAACACAAAGTTTGTGCATGTGCAGCTTCAGTGGTATTGGTGGTTACTCTTGACATGCGCCAGTGTTAATTAGAAGATAGCTAACACAATAGCTCTTGCTCAAGGGTTTCTATGAGCCAGTAATATAAACTAGTATGCAAATAGGAGTAAGTGGAAGCAGACTGTCTGGCTTTCTGCATTGCACTTGGGAGGGGTCTTGTCCATAGCCCCATCATGTCTGGTGCAATCTCACCCCTTGCGAGGACTTATGGTGCAATTGGCACTGGCAGCATAAGAAAGCACAACTGAATTGTGCTGCACAACACTGCTCCCACCTCATACGTTCAGTTTATGATTGATAACTTGGCTGCAAAACCAAATTCAGTTACCTAGGAGGAGTTTGCTGGCAGTCCTCGGGGCTAGGTCAGCTCGTGCCAGAGGCGGAGGATGCGTGGTTTATCGTTCTGTTCGGACTGCACTGGCTCGTCACGGAAGCAGAGAGCACTCGATTCTACAAGGTTGTTAATGAGCTCAGACTAGGAGGGAACGGAAAACGAAGATTTTTGATTTGTGTAGTTTTAGATGTTAAGTGCAGAGGAGTTCTGGAGCCTGTCCAGAAGACTAAATGGCTTACCAGAGGCTTAATAGGCTACCTACAGTTAAACTGGGCTATTGCCATGTACTGATTGGAAACATAAAAGTCTTACCGGTGTTCACAGAAGTCATCCATTATTGTCATCTTCCCCTAATAGTGTCTTGAATTAAAGAAATAACTATTAAAGGAGTGAAAAAAGAAAAGATTACAGTACTACATCTCCTGTTTTCTGTTAGATGCATTTGAAGAGGGAAAGATGTTAGCAGTTAGGTAGATCAGAGGATGATTTATTTCAATATGGACCTTTGACAATTAAAGGAATGACATACCTCCTTTCACAGAAGATGAAGACATGCCCCAGACTTACTCTCCTCTTCCCTGTGATCTGAAGCTGAGGTTTCTATTACATGTCTATTAAATGTCATATGGAAGAGGCGCTGTGTCCTGCTGTATGGGAACACAATGTTTGTTCCCTATGTAGAAAATTGGATGGAGATTGGAGAGGATGAGACCTGCTGGACATGGAAAGAGAGATCTCAGTTTGAGAGCCATCTAGTATCTAAGGGCTTTGTAGCTGCTAACATCTGAGACTTCTACTAGGAAGGAGTAAATGGTTTTGTGATGGGGACTTTTGAAGGCATTGACAGGTTGGATAGCCCCCTTCACTGCCTGAACAGTTAGCTCAACTTAGTCATCAAACCATGGGAGAACCCCTCTCCAGAGGAAGGTAGGAATTTCCTGTCAATTTAGCTGATTCCTTATTAACAAAATATTATCTGGAAAACTTGCTCTAAGCAGAGGGGCTGAAACTTTATTTATATTATCAAATCTTATTGAAGAAATAAAATAAGGTAATGTCTATTTCATAAAACATTGATAAAATGCACACAGAAGACTTCTTTACCCTGTATTCAAAGGCATTGTGAACATGATTTTTGGAGACATAAATTAACTGAAAGAGACCTTTAGTGAAAGCTGTGGTAGAGTCTATACTAATACTTCTAACCATGCTGGTCATCCCTTCTAAGGTAAATACCGTCTAACCCAGAAGCTGCAGCCTCATTTCATAACCAGATGCTGACTACACAGGAAGGAGGATGGTTACCAGTGGATAGTGCCAGGGATTAGTCCTGAGTGCTGTATATTGATTGTAGTACTGTTAAATTCTTAGGAAGCTCCTTGACAGCTACTGGTGGCAAGTAGAGCTTCCCCAAACAATTTCTGAGCAAGGGCCAAGGGCTAGCTTGGGCCAGGGGCCACTCTCAGTAGGCAGCTTAGGTGGGGCTACCTTGCTTTGGAGGGTAAGAGAGATGGAAAGTATAAATGCAGATTCCTCTGCATTAATTCACCTTTTTGCCAGAGAGTGCTCCTGTGCATATTTGATCTAATAATATTTGAAAACCGCTGACTTTCTGCCAGTTTTCCCTGTGCAACACCACAGGCTTCACTGGATTTTGCAAACCTTCTGGGAAGAGACAAGTGTCTCTTCTGACAAGATGTTGGAGCCAAATGTATGCTCACTTTTATCTTGGATACTACTACGACCACCACCAATTATTATTATTAAACAATATGAATAAACCATAATGTAAATTTTCATGACCTTGTAATTCATTAAGGTTTTTCTCTTACACCTAAGAAATGCTTCGAGAAACGCTGTTTTGAACCACAAACCTGTCCGTGTTCTTTTGCTCATTTCTTTGTTCTGGCGTTCCACCTGCACTGCAGTCTTCGGGGATTTGCTTCCTCCCCTCAAGCAGCTTATTGAAATGCTGTGTTGCGTCTTCCAAAATATTGCAGTATTTGGGGGGAAAAAAAAAAAAAAAATTATCTTATCAGGAAATAGTTTAGCTACCAGTGAGTTGCAGGGGTTTGTTGTCCCATTCACTGACGGCTGGTTTCACAGGGTTAAGCGTTAACATTTCTCTACATGAACAGATGTTGAATTTTTTTTTGTTTGTTTATAGGGATTGTGCATATGATTCGACACATAACATTTCTGAAGAAAAGTGAAGACTTCGGCTGCTTTTGCCCTCGACCTTTTTCCCTATTTTTGTTCTCGACTTTGGTGCCAAGGCTTCATTTGGTACTTCTGCAGACAAGAGATGTCAATCAGGTGCCTTTTTGTACCTTTGTGAATCATTGTAGCACATACAATTTTTTTCCTGGTTTTCATTCACCAGCTGAAAGAGATTTGTTGAAAGAGGAAATCTAAATATTCTGAAATATGATCAGTTTAAGCATCTCTCAGTTCTCTTAACTGTTAAAAGATTCTGTGTGTTTTGCTAAACTTTCAATAGCCCAACTGTCTGTAATGTACCAATTTTCATATCCAGCAATCAATTTAATAGAGGCCACTCACAAGAAACTCTACGTGGATTTCCCTCTGACTTTTGAGTTAATTCTTTATTCTTCCTGCAATTTTCTTACTCTTCAAGCAAACTTTTTTGTATGTGTTTTTGTCTTTTCTGGTATTTGTGAGGTTTAAACACATTGTAGGATGTCTTCACGATGAAAATTTCTTGTGGATGATTATTAATTGGCCGTTAAGGTGGTGATAACTTCTCATCTGTCTGACTAGACTAATATACCTGACTGATGATCTTTGGAGCAATGTATGATGTGAAAGTTTGCCTACATAATTTCCATGTCTTATCATTTTTGTGCAAGGTGAAAGTTATCTGAGAGACAGAGAGAAACAGTAATAATAGCCAGGCAAAAAAGACCTATGCATTGAATACATCTTTTTAGGCGAGAAAATGTTGCTTATCAGAGCTGTAGCATTTTTACAGCAAGAGCATTTCTACCTACTGCTTTCCTTATTGTGAGAACTTTTTATAAAATTCCTTCTTCTGACTTTTCCTGTCATCCATACTCTCAGCTGAACTCTCATGCCATCACCAAAAAATGTGTATATTCCTTCCGCTGTTGATTCTGGGACATAGAAATGAGGTCTCTGTCATACCTATGGTGTTACCTGCCAAAGGTCTAGCCCAGGGTACCAAAAAGGTACCATGCCAAAGATGATCAGCAAGGTCATTTCACTGTGTGTCCACAAACACATGAGGCCATTTGGCGTAGATGAAATAGGCAGCTGCATCAAAACATCTCCCAGGCTGTGGGAGCAGCAAGCCCAGCGGCATCTGGCTCATATAGAAGTAGTATCCTTCAATCAGCTCCTTGAGTGTTTTATGTTATTATCTATGAAGTGGGTGATCAGTGCATATAAACGTGTACTCTGAGTAGCAAAACTGTAACGATAATTATTGCTGACAGAAATCTGTGATTTCCGTAATTGGATATTTCATCTGAAACATAAGAAACCCTAAACTGTAGAAAGTCTGTGTCTATTGGAGAGGCAGGCACCGGGAGAGAAGGAAGGGTGCTGTAGCTGTTCAACTACATTTCCTTCCCTTCCACTCACTGCTACTGTAGTTTTTCTTAAAAAAAAAAAAAAAAAAAAAAGAAAAGAAAAGAATTTTTAAATAGAAAATTGCATTGGGTGGATTTTCCACAACTGACAACAGAAATTTGGCAGTTGACAGCATGCTGGCATTTTTTAAGTGATCTTCTAGCACCAGGTGCACAGCCTCCAGTTGACAAGTTGAATGGTTGCCAAGAAATACAGCTGGAAGGTACCTGCTGTTACAGGGCTGCATGCGCAAAAACAGATGGGGACATGCATTTTTGGAAATGAGTGTCTCTGAGCCCACTCGTTATTTACTGCTAGCCACTACAGGCAACTTCTGGGTGCCATCTCACTGTTTGCAAGTCTGGCTACTGCCAGTTTCACTTTTTTCTTCTCTGCGGTGTTATCTTGATTGCCTATCGCCTGTCAAATTCAATGAGAGATGAGTTAGGCTAACCCTTTTTAAGGCTCAGGTTCTCATCAGGATGGGATGGTTCTGAGAGAGAAAATGTCATCTGTCTAAGCTTTGCTATTATTTGACTTTTCCAGAAAGCCCCAAGGCATGTCTGCTTATCACCTGCAAAATCCTAATTATAAGGCTTTTAATACTCAACGACTGTTCTAACAGTGCCCACATTCACCAAACATTTAATTAGAAGTGTTTTAGTGCAAATTCTTTGTTCACAGAAAGAATTCTAATGATCCTTGGTAAATTAAAAAAAAAACTGTGACATACATACTGCAGATATAGGAACATGATTGAAGTCCCTTCTAGAAATGCAGCAGGGAAGGCCCACGTATGTTTTATTATGGTATCTACATTTTAACATATAGTATTGCTTTACCATCAAATTTCAACTTGAGAAACTATTAATAGCATGCAGTTTTGCAGAATGTTAATTCCTGATGACACCAAGTTTTGAAAACCATTGTATGAAGTGCAAGTGTATATCTTTCCATTCCAGTAACCTCAGAACACGTCCAAAAACATTTTAGAAGACAGTTAATTATGCAAATGTTGATTAACTACTACAGTCAGGGTCTGTGCATTTTGCTGTCATTATTGCCTTACTTGTATTTGCAGTGTTAAAGTGTCTGACACGCCAGACTGAGTTTTTGGGGATGGATGGGGATACTCCTTGACGTTCATGAAATCGCTCTGTGATGTTATTGTTAAACAACACAAAGTGATGCTATGCAGCCATTTGATAAGTAGATTTGTGCTTGTGTAATTCAGCATTTCTTTGATTTGAACGGACTGTGCCAGTTTGCTTGAGCTTCTATTTCATTTTATGTACCTATACCATTTTAAATGCCTTAATGGTCCAGTACAACAGTCTGGACAGAAACATGCGTTGGATCTGTGTCTTGCAATGCTTTGACAAAGCTTGAACTTAACATAGAACCATTTTTGATCAAACATGATCAAACTTTGATCAATCTTTTGTATTGGCTTTTAGTATTGTCTTCGACTAGAAAACCACAGGGAAAAGTTGACAGATGAAAGTGTTAATTCAGATTATGGCTGAGATTCAGAATTAATTTACAAACGTTAAGGGTTTAAGCCAATTTTCTAATAGAAATACGTCTATCTGTGCAGGTATACATGTATGTATAGGCCTGTGTGTAAGCGTGGATACAGATGCAGACATAGGTATCTCAGAGCACAACAAAGGGGACTCAGCATCGTTCCCTTTTGGCAGCAGGGAACCCCTGCCCTGGCTCCACTGCCTGCCGAGCCCTGGCCTAATGGGGTGCAGCCAGCACCCGAACCCCTCCAAGGCAGATAGGAGGGCTGGGAAGCGGGGAGCGAAGACCCTTTCCAGCAGCAGTGAATATCGAATGGCGTTAATTCATTCAGCTGGTGGTCTGGAACTTCCCCCAAATTCTCCCTAGGCTCAAACTGTGTCATTATCTTAAATAAAACAGATCCTCAACAACTCTGAGTTCAACTTCAATGAGCAGCTCGCTCTCCGTTTTCCATAGCAGGAAATCTGTGTCCCTGGTTCCTGATATGTGTATGTACATAGCATAGACATCTGTCAACTGCGTATTCATTATCTTACCGCATCACATCTGTCAGGCAGATTCAACTAAGTGAACATGCTTCCAGCTCCAGCAAGGCTTTCCGTGCATGCAAAATGCATCAAACCCCAAATATGGTTTTGGTAATCAGAAAATTGAGTGGAATGAATTGGGGGGAAATCAGTGGGTAAACAGTGTTTGTTAGTATTTCCAGGTTTGCTGCCCCAAAGACTGTGTCTCTAGGTTTTTGGAAGTGCTGGCAAATATTGGGTTGTACAGTGTCATGCAAAGAGAGGATGCTGGAGACCAACTGAATAGTTGGAAACATTTCACTACTTATTATCTGTTATTTCCTTCTTTTGGTAGTTCTTTAAAGAAATGCAGTTTAATCTTAGAAGTTTCCTCTATCAATCATTAAATACTCTCCATCTTTTTGAAGCCTGAAGTGCAGGCATGGTTTCGCATGCATGTGTGTGTTTGCTTTTTACTCTTCACAGCTCAGTGTTCTTACAAACCATCATTAATGTATGAGGTTGTGCTCAGTCTCCAGAAGCCTTTTCCAGATGGCACAAAAGTGCAGAACAGCTTTTGTTACCTCGCAGGGAAATACATTGCAGGAATGAGGCCCCCTCCTCTTGAATCACCTTTGACTGAAAATATGGTAAGAGAAACTTTAGCATCTGCGTGAGCAATAGTCACCAGAGGATCTGTCAGGGAGTGTGACGGCGACACGCCAGCACACACACGTGTTGCACGTGATGGGCAGCGATGCAGAAGCGGCTCTCGGCACCTTTGCCAAGCTCCCTGCTGCTGGGAGTGACCGACGGCGCTGGCCCCTGGTGCAAGTCAGAGCAGGCTGGGACCACTCTAGCTTCTAGTAGGTAGGTGATGTAATGCCTCCATTTCTTACTAAATTAACTTCTGTCTTGAACTCTGAAAAGAAGGAAATGCAGCCCTGAATATCTGAGGAAGCAAACGAACTAACAGGACTTGAACGCTCATCTCCCGGGTGGATTTTACCTGTTTTGAATATCTGCCTGCGCTCAGCGTTATCGCTTTGGACTTTGAATCCTTGCAGTAAAGCAATTCAGGGTAGCAATCCCTGATAAGGAATGACCCAGACCTGTAGAGAATAGGAAGGCAGACACCAGACTGTTCGTATTAGGAGCTTCTGGAAAGGAATTTGTGTTATCAGTCATAGACTAATTTAACTCTGCTGAAGTCCAATAGTTTGTATAGGTGCAATAATAACGTAATGGGAAGGATCAGTCCTAAACTGACTTGTACTGAGGCTGATTTAAATACCTTCCATGGCTCGGCTTCTATATGAACAAGATAAAGGTGTCACGTTTCATTAATTTTTACGTTACATGTATTTGAAATGCCGGCATGGGGATTTTGTGTGTCGAACAGTCTAACTCAAATACAGATGTTTTTAAACTCTTTTGTAAAATTGGATTTAAGATCTAGAACTGCCAGGAGTTTCTGAGTTCAGGAAAAAGGGTTTTGCGGCAGCTTATTATAATGCAATCTTAACATCCTTCCTGAACTAGATAACAATTCAGAGTTTGGCACAGGAACTTAATTAAACAGATTTTCCCGGTGGGTGAGTCATGAAAAAGTTGCTAATACCCAGCAGAAACATCTTTTTTGAAGGGGAAATTTCATTTGGCACATTCTTACCAAGAAACTTCTCCACTTGGCCAGGACTGAGGACTGAAGGGCAGAGGGGTCTGTTGAGACAGTAGCAGTGCTGTGCACAGTGCTGTGTCACAACCCGACATATGCAGCCCATGGCAAACCGACTTGGGTCTCTTTTTTTAAAATTTTTAGTCTTGTGGTAATGGGTGTAGTATTTCTTGATGTTGTTTTTAAATTTCTAGCAGCTGGATTCATGTTATTGCATGAAAATCACAGTTACAGATTAAGTAAAATGCCAATTTTTAGAATTATGTTAAAATTTGAAGTCTGAAAATGAGACCAGGACCTAAAATCATTACCTCAACCAGAGGCTCCTTTTGTAGGTTTTGTACTCCTTTCCTAGATTTTACCGTTTCCAAATCTTCCCACTTTCCAGAGCTCTGTGAAGTTTTATGTAAAATAAAATCATCGTAAATCTTCAAAAATAATGAAAGTTCAGCAGTACTATTGATTTTATCTCTCTCAAATCACAGTGGGCAGAGTTCTGGCTCCCGAACATATGTAGGGTTGTGGTCCCCACCCCTGCCTTGTTTAGTGTAGCACAAAGATAATTTCACTAAAATGTTCACCTGCCAAAATCTCAGAAACATTGAACATCCATAAGGAAACAAAACTGTGGAACAAACTTGTCCACGGCCCACCCATGTCATGGTCCCCGGGACTCAAATCACAGTGGGCAGAGTTCTGGCTCCCGAACATATGTAGGGTTGTGGTCCCCACCCCTGCCTTGTTTAGTGTAGCACAAAGATAATTTCACTAAAATGTTCACCTGCCAAAATCTCAGAAACATTGAACATCCATAAGGAAACAAAACTGTGGAACAAACTTGTCCACGGCCCACCCATGTCATGGTCCCCGGGACCTCTTGTCCTGCTCTCCCCCGTCTCTGCCTGCCACAGGGCTTCTTCTGAAAGTCCATGGGGGCTCTTAAAAATAGCTCAGGGCCCCTGAGTGGCTCCGTCTACATCAGGAAAAGGAGATGAACCACGTTCAGCTGTGATTTTTAAGTATGTAATGCATTATTAGGTAATTTCAGAACAAATTTAATGGACGCTTGAAATCAATTTAGGTAGCTGCAACAATTTGAGCTATCAAAGGTGTTTTGGTGTCTCTCTCTGCTTCTTGTGTGTCTTCACGAGGTTCAAAGGCTTAAAATACAAAACCCAAATGTTTGTTTGTTGTAGGAAAATACATGTGTTGTGCATACGCTCAGGCTTTTATGTTTGCAGCTGCAGCCCTCTGCAAATTGCTATTTCTTGAAGTCTCCCATTCATGGTCATGGTGGTAGATTACACATTTCCTTTCTGAAGGGCTAATTAATGTCATCCAAATTCTGAACAGTTAATTTCTAGGTAGTCTCGAGGCAGCTGCAACATCTATAACCAAAGAAACACTCTTTGCTTGAATAAATGGCCTGTACGCTCTTTTATATTTTATCAAGCTAACTTAGAAAAGGCAGATGTTTAACAATCAGATACTGTTCTCTCAAATGGGGTTCATCTGGTCCCTGCTGAAGTCAAGAGGATTCTGCTTAATTTGCAAAAATGTGAGA
Organism: Cariama cristata; assembly: GCF_000690535.1. NCBI lineage: Eukaryota > Metazoa > Chordata > Aves > Cariamiformes > Cariamidae > Cariama > Cariama cristata. The sequence continues at coordinate 12,140 of NW_009597321.1, forward strand.
TTAAAATCACAGGGGGAGGTAAGCGAGCCAGTCAACCCAGTATTTTTTTGGCGGAGCTCTTCTCTGGTAGCTGTTGTTCTTGCTGTATGTGTGGGGGAAAGGAGTGATGCTGTCAGAGCAGTCAAGGGATGCTGACAGCCTTCGTGGGCACCTGCAGTGTCTGGGCTTGGTGCTTGGATCTCCATGGCCACTTCAGACTAGGGAAGTGGACCCGTAATCAGAGACCTCAGCTAGACATCAGCTCTTTTTTTTCTGATTTTAAACCTGCCTTTTGGGGCAGGGTTTCCACAGCCCATTTCCTTTGGCAGATAATTTGATTCAGTGGAACAGCTGCATCATTGCAAGCGAAAGAAAAGATTAACAGAAACGTGTGCTTTTTATGAACACTGCTTGCATGTTGTCTGTCATCAGATTCCTCTCTTTATTTCAGCACTCTCTCTTTAGTTCATGCTCTTCTTTTGACAACGGTGAAATATTTGCTCTTTCTCTGGCTTAGCAGACCACCGTATTTTTCTTCTCTCTCCCACTGTCAATATTCTTGCGGAATAAACAGAAACAAGAAAGTAGCCAAGCCATCAAGTAGCATTCCTTCTAGTAGGTAGTTTCACTCCTGTTTTTTCCAGCACTGCAGCTCAGAAAGACGCCCAGTAGCTATTCCTTTCTTTAGCTGTACTGGTAAGAATGAGTTGCTGTGAATCCAAGGAACAGACTAAGCTTCCTCGGCTTAACATTTAAAAGCTAGGTCTCCAGTTTGAGGTGTCGTCTAGACTCTCTCTTTTGACTAGGCAGAGACAGGCAATTTCAAGGGTCATCCTATACATCCTAGAAGAGGGGGGAAAATTTCTTTCTCTTTACTGAAAACCAGCTGAATGACTGTGTTTCTTAGTCTAGAGGTTTCATTTATCAGGCTACAATTAAGCAGGGTGAGTGTTTGTTCTGCTCAGGAGCCAGCGTCTCCTGAAAATGGAAATGTTCAGTTCCTTCGGTCGTCAAGTGAAGCTTTGCTAGGCTAGATCTGTCATACCTGAAACCAAAAGAAAAACAAATGAGACTACTTCGTCTACCTCATTAGTGGAAAAATAAGCATTACACATCAAAGACCAACAGAAGAAAGGAATGTTTATGATTTTCAGTTCAGATTTCTCTTGAACTTGCACCACTACCTTCATCAGTGCAATCAAAATAGAAGTTTGTATAAACTCATCAGCAACAGCATCACAAAAATCCCTTCAGCTCAGTGCTCTTAGCCTTGCCCTCTCCTTATCTAAGTGGAGGCATTAGTATCCAATCATTACCACTATTTTTTTTGGCATTGATACACTTCACAATGCTTGCACTTTCAAACACAGACTATTAGAGGTGACAAATCCACTGGGCAAGATTTTATCTTTTTCCAGAAGTTTTCTTACTGTGCAATAAGAACAATTTCAGGCAATATTGATACATTAAAGTGCTACTTTAATATAGTGTAAGGGTTGGATTTCCTGGTTGGGATACCTGCAAGAAAGGAGATAGATTGTTTGAGGCTAAGAAAATGTTAAACAATAATACATAGAAGATGAAAATAATAAATCTGATAGGCTGCTTTACAGAACTCTGGAGAGAATTTCATCCTGACATGCGAAAGCCTTGGCTGTGAAGACACACAAGTAAGTAGTTCAGTCAAATCAGCAGACTTCCATGTGATGAAGCAGGGCTATGAGACAGGAAAACAGGGATGGATTTAAAATACAGAACTGACATGGAAAGAGT
>NW_009597321.1:13989-25251 GCF_000690535.1 Cariama cristata
TGCCGAGTTCAACTCTAGACTTGGTTTTCTTTCTATAGTTCACTTTTTGGATACCAACATTTGGTTTCAGCTCAAACTTTTTCCCTCACTAGAAGACACTCTAGTGATAAGTGGTTGCGTTGCAATCATGAAAGTCCTAAGAAAGGTTTGTATGAACAGGTGAAGAGAAAAAAAAGTGGAAAGGACTTTTGGGCACACAAACCCTTCTTTCACTCCCAAAGTCACAAATTTCAAGCTAAACTATCATAGGAGAAGTTGTTTTGGGAATAACTGACTTATGGCAGAAGAGCTGCAGACATACGGTTGGACTTGATGATCTTTGAGGTCTCTTCCAACCATAATGATTCTATGATTCTATAGCTGGCACTGGTTAAAGCAGGAGTGTTAGTAGTGGAAGAGGGAAAGTCTTGAGACCAAAGAAGACACTGGGAGTTTTTAAGTATAGATCAGCAGGAGATCTGAACAAGCAGAGGCGCAGGTGTGTAACAGGTAGTTGCTTAGCACACTCAGTTCCCTGATATGCTGCAGATTTCTAGTGTGCAGCACAAGAGTAGTTAATCTGTCTATATGCTGGTCTCCCACTTGTGAACGGGAGATAGTTTATACATCCCTTCAAGAGGTGTGAATTTGGACTCGCTGCAGGCTGTGAGCTATGTGCGCTGGAATGTCTCGGATGGATTGTTTTCAAAAGCCAAGGTAAATGCAGAGGTAGTCAAGTAAGCTGCTAAGTCTCTGAAAGGAAACATATGTTCATTTTATGTATTTGTTTTTCTGAATACGATGAATTCATGCTTTGTTTTGCATTGCAGCTTACACTGCGGCATATGCTTTACTGACTACAAGAAGGTGAGCCTGCAAAATTCATCACCTAACGGAGGAAGGCTATTTACAGCAAAGGTAAGAAACCTGGGAGGAAGGGATAGACACCAGGTTAGTTTCAAGTTTGTCTCACTGCAAGATTGGGTTGATTGAGAAGTTCAGAGAACAAATCTCAACCTACTTATAAGCAAATCCACTTCCAAAGGCTGAGATGAATGATTTTTTAAAGATTCCGTCTCAAAGCTCATTGTTAGGTAGTAGAGCTGTGCAAGTGTTGGAGACAGTCAATGCTTCTAGGCAGGACTCAGTGGGTTGCTCCTTTACCAACTAGGCTGTCCTCAACAGATCTGCAGTGAGAAGGCTTTAACCTGGATACGTGCGTCTAGCCAGCTCAGCAGTATGTTGTTGGTACCTGTTCTGAAGTAAGATTATCGTGACCATTTGCCTGAGCTGTTCTTGCATTTGCCGAGTTTTTGAGGCACATGGAAGTGTTCGGTGCTGAGCTCTTTGGTTATGAAAAATAGTAATGTTCTCTTGATGTCAGGGGGTGGGGAGGAGAGGGATGGCTTTTTGGCAATAGCTCAGGAAGGTAAGCTGATGTTTTTCCAAGGCCAACTCCCTAAAAAAATTACAGTGCCAATAGGTCATGATGGCATAGCTGGGGGTACTGTGCAAAAGAAGTACTGACCATGGGCACCAAACATCTGCAAACTGAGCTCTCAACTCCTTCTTAAAGCAAGATTAAAACTTCTCTTTCCTTTCTAAATATTTTGATTAGCAATTAGCATCAAACAACCTATTAGTATTTCTTTCTTTTAATGAATTTGTACTCAGGGTCTTTTAAAATGCGGTAGTATGAGCATTGTGCATTATTTGCATGCTTCTGGGTCAACCTGGAAAAATGGGCCTCTAGAAATTAATATAGCCCTGGGGACAAGGTGTGTTACCAACACTTACGTATTACAAGCAACCCCACCGAAACCTTCTTACAGCAAGGTGTTTGTTGTTCATTAGAAATAAATGTAATTCTTCCCACTGAAAAGAATTTCCTTCTCCTTTGTCAAGGCTATATGCTGGTGTAATTGAGCATAGGCAAATTCGAAGGAAACTGCCTTTCTCAAGTCATCTGTCTGTAATTTGATCCAAAAAAACCTGAAGGTATGTGTCAGTGCTGATAATTAGATACATGGGCACCATTAATAAGACTATCAGCAGAGTCCAGGCAATCTGCCACACTTCAGACATCAGAAGTAGACCACCAGCAGGTTATAAAACTCTGGACCATGGATTAAGGTTCAGATGGCAGCCCAGAATATTGCAGGGCTGCGGCAGGCAGAATAACGAGGCAGGGGGAAAGGTCCGACCTCTCTGCCTTGTTTGCCGATTGCTGCATGCTCTGAGGGCATTGGGCCGAGGCAAGCTTTCATTAGGCAAATTTTTGGTGCTACTCCATCCCACCTTCACAGCACTAATTTAGAACCTGCTGTTCCCGGCATTTGGTCACTGAAAGGACCGATGGGATCAACAGAAATAGCATCACTTTAATTAAAAAATAAAACTGCTGCTTGGCAGGAAATACGAATTATTTGTGTTCACTTCAGCCTAGATTTAAAAGGTATTTAGGTGCTTAAAGATACAGGTAGGTACTTGGAAGATTTTTCCAAAGTAGCTATGTGCACAACTTCAGTTATTTTTAACAAGATTTACTTGCCTCCTTATTTCAAAGACACCTGATAGGAACATGTGTGAGGGCTAAACCACTGGAGGGCCTTTACAAATCTGCTACGATGTCCCTATTGAAAATGAGACTTTATTATTTAAGCATTGCAAAACTGATTTGACATTAAAATGACCTGTAGGTTGTATTGATGCCTTTGACTTTTTAGTGGGCTTATGGCATTCAACATTGAGTAGCTAATCTGGAAAAAACAATATTTTCTAGTTCATCAGAAGAATAATTATATGTTACAGCTGTGGACTGGAATTACGCAACTGCAAAATTGTAAGCGAGGAGGAAGGGATGTGCATATCGCAGTATAAAACACCAGAGTTTGTTCTGAGACCACTGCAGGGAGCCCATCTGCTTTTGTGTTATCATCAAAGGAAAAGTGGACCTCAGGTTTGAAGAGTCTTCTCTCGGTGACCTGAAGGTCACTGGATAACCTCACCTAGCACATGGGGCATGGGGCTTGGCACCAGGAGAACCAGGCTTTTGGCCGAGCCCCTGAGCTGGCACAGGACTGCAGGCAGCCTACTCCTCTTTGCCGGTCCAACATCGCCTGCCTTGGAAGGTGTTTTGGGATCTCCCAGCGCATGAAGATAACTGGCAAAGAGTCACCTTCACATGGCGAGCTGTGTGCCACAAATACACAGGTCCAGCTGTTGTATGGGTCAGGAGCAAGAATAGTCATTGGGAATAGGCACGTCGTCAACCAAAGAGAGCAGAAAGGTCTGGATGTCCCCGTAACCAAGGACTGTGAGAAGTTTGCCTGTGCTCGCCAGTATTCATGGTTCATTTTATGCTCTCGCACACACACAGAGATAGGCACACATCCTTTTCTCTCCTCAGGGAACTCCCTTGCATATGGTATTTCCACTACTGTAAATATGGATTTTAATGCTAGACAAAAAGCTGTGCTGATAATGATGCCAGTAAACTCTATGGCTTCTTAAAAGCATTAAGTGTTTTTTCAAATGTTAAATGATAAGCAGTTACGAAGTGGGGAGGAAAGGTATTTAAAAGCAAACTGTACTGATAGAAGATTAAATCGTGAGCATGCATAGAAAATTATGTGCATTAGTTTGGTTTTAATGCTTTTGGAAAAAGGAGACGCTGGAAAAGAAAGTACTGAAATCCGAAACTGATATAAACATCAACATACCGCTGAGTAATAATGCAAACGGTTACAAAGAGCATGTTGATAATGGTAGTTAGTGAGATCATAACCATGAGGGCAATGATTTCTTTGATTACTTATTTTGTTCTGATGTAACTCTGCAGCCACCTGCCGGGTTTTGACCTCAAAAATCTCCTTTTTCCCTAAAACAGAGAGGAGAGGGACAGTAATATTGTATCACCGTAGCTAATTACCTAGTTGCCAGGTTGCCATGAGGTGGCAAGGTCTGTGGTATTAGTGTATTAGCACTGCATGTGTCTGTATAGAGTTTGGTGGCAATTTGAGGGACAAATAACCTTTTAATTTTAAAAGAAGTGTACTTTCAGGCGGGGTGAAAGAATTTGTGCAGAAGTCAAGGAAGAGTTTTACTCATAAGCAAAAAGAAAAATGAAAGCAGGAGAACTGTGGATATTTTCAAATCAAAACATTGCAATACTTTCTTTCAAAGTTGTGTTCTGCTTCAAAGGCTGTCCCAGTGTGCACTTCAAAAACAGTGCAAGACCCACTGTAGTTAGTGAAATATTTTAGGGTTGTATAAAACTAAATATGAGTAATATTAATGCATTTTTTCCAATTTTCTGTCTTGACCAAAGCACAGGAATCAGGGCACTGTATGCCAGTGTGTGTGTGTCTGCAATAGCTGAATTAAACCAAGATAGTAAAGAGGAGCAATTTTGCAAAGGAAGATAGCAAGAGTAGAAGCTCATGATGGTTTAGCTGATGCCTTTTGTGTTTTGATTCCTTTTTGACGTTTACTATAGACTAAACCTAGCAATTAGCTATTCCAGGTTTGCTCTTTTTGTCTGTTATCTCACAGGGACTGTCAATATACCCCTTCGAAATACTACAATGCAGAAAAATAATTTTCTACTTTTTCAGCTTGCTTTTTGATTTCATACAATTGGCATTTACAAGGAGTGCAAAACATTTCCATAACAACAGTCCGGTGCATCTGTTTAATTTGAAGCACAAGGGTAGATCTCTTTCTGTTTCCAAAGGAACAATGCAATAAATTGTTAATGAAATGTTGGAGGTTTATATATATATATACACATATGCAGTATTTAGTAGTTTTCCATATAGTTAAAACCTGAGAATCTGGACATTTGAAAACAAGTAGGACACTGGAGATGAGTTAATCTTCAGACAGTACTGCTTGAACACACTGTGAGATAGTGCAGATCACTGATCTGGTATGTACTGCCATTACTGGGAGGTTGGTCTAAAAACAGATATGTGGCAGTTTACAGTTTATAAGGAAAGGCATTTGCACGTTCATAGGATAATAGCGTCATTCCCAAAGACAGTAATCTCTGCTGCTCGGCAAGCTGGAGCAATAAACGGTGTAGCAGGAGCTGTATATCCAAAATTGGAGTTGAGACCATGGTCATCTATCTATATGCCAAAGAAGGGGGCAGGCAATGACTTTTGGGATGTGGAGACTTCTGTCTAATGCTGCTGCTTTGAGTGTCTTTAACGCTCACCCAGAGAGGATGCAAACCCACCACCCTGCTGTTGCTGGGAGAGCAGAAAGTTCCTTTCCTTCTGCACAGGGGGAATGAATGGTCCCTCGTGGCCTTTACCAACTTTGGGATCTGATGCAGTCCTTATGGAACTGGGAGGGACTTTCTGGTGGTAGTCCAGCATTGTAGGCAGTGACGTCTAGCAATTTCCTCTAGAAAATGACTGAATTTCACCTGAAAATCTGTCTCCTGAGTTCTGCTGGAAACTAGTTCCGCATTTCCAGTTCCCCGATAATTATAAATCTCGTTTTTCACTACTCTGTCTACTCACTGTCATTTTGTGTCCTTTTGCTCTCATTCCCATGTCATCTTTCACTTTAAAAGCTCTTCTTTCTGATGGAGAATTAGATGTCCTTTTCCTCCAGTGTGAGGAAATGCAACCAATAGTCAACGTAATAAATGACAAGAAAAAAATGTTGGACAGCTTAGTGGAAGAAAAGATATATGGTACCGTTACGACCTGTTTGATTAGTTCTTCAGTTCTTGGCAGAAAGATTTTCAAGTTGGCCAGACTTCTAAGTGTATTCCTCTTTTCCGTCCTCTCTCCCTCCTCTACCCTTTCTCCCCCATCACACTGTGTACTGTGGGCTAAAGCTGCATTTTGGTAGCACCAGTTAAACGCTGAGAGTGCACTTAGATTAATGTTTTTGTTTGGATCAGAGTGCAGGTTTGAAGTGAACCTCCTATTTGCCCACACCTACTGTACTTCATTTTCTACCACGGCGTCATCTTAGAACTCGTGAGCTACACTGTTTTAAGAGGAAATTATGGTGGAAGATGTGCTGGAGTGCAGCACTTCAGCTGCAAATGGGCATCCAGACCAGGAGGCCAGACTAGAAATAGTCTGAAAATAAAAACAAACACAGTACAATCTGGAAGTTAGGTCCTCGGCACCAAGTGTTTCATTCTACGGGTCCTTCCCCATGGTTCACATTACTTGCTATTGCAGACGTAGGCTTAGCTTTCTGCCCCTGTTTCCCAGCTGAGGGAGTGGTATAGATAGATCATACCTGCATGAAGCTTTCCTTTGCCCTTATAATATCTTTGCATTCATCTGTATCACTTTTAATTTTCTACAGAGTGTTTTTCCTGCCTTTAGACAAACAGATGAAACTACCCAGAGGAGGGCAAACCGGCTGTTCCTCCCGTGTACGAATGCCATCTCGCAGAAGCACATCACTGGTAATCAAGATTAGGAACCAACAGTGCATTCACCTCCTTGAAATACGGTATCCCTTGGTTACCTACTGACTCATAAACACCAATTTGGGTATAAAGAAGGTTATTGTACTAGTAAAACCCACACTGAGATAGGTAGATTAATATTTAAAGGCTTCAGTTAATATGGTAGATCTAACCCGTCCATTTGCGTATATTGACTTTTCTTTCTTTGGTGCTGTAAGCCTAAAGATTTGTCTTTAAATCTTGCTTATTAGCTACAAAATGCTGTCTTTTCACAGAAAGAATAGCATACAAACTGGTTATCTGCCTTCTAGTCAGGTACATTTACCAGACCTTGGAGTAGGAACGGGTAACCTTTTTGATGGTTGTTCATCTCATTCAAGGTGAGTTTTGGTTGCAGACCCTACATTTGGAGAGGTGCAGAACAGGGCTCATCTGACTGCGGTGCTCAGGACCTGATCCTGCACCTACTGCAGGACCTGATCCTGCACTTGAGGTGCTCTGGCTTGAGAAAGAAGGGCTACATTTTGAAGGAATATTTGAAAGACAGAATACTGGTATTAGAAGCTGATTAATTAGTCTGAGACAAGCCACAGCCTGTGCCTCTAGTCCTGCGAGTTTATCAGCTTGCTTTTCCTCCGCCTGTCTGAAGGATTTGCGAGGCAGAGTTTAAATGGAGATTTGAGATCTTGGTGTGTGGGCAGGAGTTGGAGTTCCTGTAGCAGTAATGGTAGGATTGTTCCTGGTATTACGCCTGAAGGAATAACATTTTATATTTTGCTTAATCTAGCTTCATAGTGGAATAACGGCCACTTCCAATGAAAATGAATCCCAACTGTGGTGCATTGTTGGTTGACTGCAAAATTACATTATGCTAAATCAGTCTGTCTTTCTTTCATTTTATTAAGTTTATGGACTTGGTTATAAGAGAGGAATGAGTAATTATGGAGAATATGAAGAAGGAAGTTGTATACCTCCATGTATACCCCTGTTCATGTAACTTCTGCAAACGTAATTCATCCTTGCGTCCAGAGAACATGAGCTGGATGATTGTATGGCTCTCTGTAAAGTATCTTGGTTACGATTATTGCCCAAGGTAACATCATAGTCAATTTCTAGACTCTTATACCACTCTGTTCTTGGACAGAAGATGTTGTGTTTGGCACACTAAACCTTTACAGAGTTTATTTCATTGTTAATGACAATCAGTATAGGAAGAGGAAATACTCTCACTCTTTTGTCACATGGGCTTGTGACAAAGACCGAGATATATATTTTTAAAAGCTCTCCTCAAAATGTGTTTAAAAAATAATGAATCAAACACAGAGAGAGTCTGATTGGTAACCCCTGAGAAACTGTTTCTTTCCGCTACTTGATCCAAAGCTTAGGTATGGAGTCTGTGGTATTCTGCCTTTGGTGAGTGGTCTCACCTTCTTCAAATAATCTTGAATTATTTGCAAAATTTGACGTGACTATGAATGCTCTCACTGCCACAGGGACAGTATTTTTCTTGCTTGACTGATATACTCCTGCCCTAGCACCCATTTGCTGACACTCAGAGCCTGCAGGATGGGCCCCATGGTAAGGGCAGTGCTGGCTGCACTGGGTTTTGGGACCCTCTCACCTCCTACAGCTCCGGACCACGGGAGCATCAGTGCTCACTGCCGAAGGGAAGGCAAGGGGAAGAGGGCAATGGTGGGACCCTATTCCCTCCTCCTCCCCAGGACAGGAGGGGACCAGGCTGGCGGGTGCTGTGCGGGTCTCTCTGTACTCCTGTGGGATGGCTTGAAGGTTGGACGAGGACGAGGAGGGATGCGGGAAAATAAATTTTTCTGCAGTCATCCTGGTCCTTTGGAAATGGCTTCACAGGACTGCACAGAGGTCTTAAAGCAGAGACTGACACACTTTCCCCAGGATATGGTTCTGGTTTATGCTTTCTCTCTTTCTTGTATGCTTTTTAGTGCAGACATTATTAATTTGGAAACAACTCTTTCATGAAATGTTTCTCCTCTTTCTGTTTAAAGACTCCTTTTCAGCTACTATAATCCTGCCAGATACTGGCAGTTCAAATGACAACTTCTTTTCTTCCCTTCAGAACAAGCTGATGGATGTATCCTTCGAGGATACTGCTAGGAACTCGTCGAGAAAAGCAGGAGGCGGGGGTGGTGATGGAGGAGAAAGCCAAGCGACACGTCAAAGGTGGTGTCTCCAACAGATCCTAGCTGTCCATGGGCATTTGGCTACCTCTGCACTGAGGTTGCAGACTTGGCATGGGAAAAGTACCCTTGCTTCTTTCACCCAACCACCATTGCTTTGATACTTGGCAGTTTAGAAATGTCTTCTCATAAAGACCTACCTATAATAGTTTTATTTCCTGATTACATGCACTAATTATGACAGTAGAATTGTGAAGAACATTGGCTAAACATAAATTTTAAGAGAGAATTAAATACAAGCTAGCTGGGCTTTGATTCCCAAAGTTTTTTAACATGTCCGTCTGTTTCACTACTTACCGAACCTGATAATTTGATCCTAAGTTATGTGTTTTCTTGCAGTGCATCCCACTGCAGACTTTGTAGAAAGCTTTGCTTTGTGACAAAGCTCGTGTGCAGTATTCTGGCAGACATCTGTCCTTTTATTCAAAATAAATACAAATTGACAATCTTTGCTGAGCCACCATTTTAGTAGTGTTACTTGGTGACCCTGCCTGTGTCTCACCAAGTCCTGGAACTACGCGTGGCCACTCTGATGTTATTAGTTGAAAAAAGATTAAGCATCCATAAAAAAATTAACTAAATGGTTCCACCATCCAAAGGGTAAATTTGTTTATGTCCTCTATGTGTTACTGTTGTTAAGTTCACAGATGAAACCCAGTTTTTTTCAGAACTGATGAGTGCTTTCTGAATGATGTGGATTGCATTTAGAATGTCATTTTAAAAGGACCTAATTCTCAACATTTGGCAGTGCTTCTTGGAGAATTAGACTGTTCCCACGTAGCTCAACTGAACAGGGAAACAGAAGTATCCACTTTCCTACAGGTTTCTCAGATTGACATCCAAATTTCATTTCTGGAAAGCTTTTCTCTCTCCTGTGTTCCTATACAGTGATTTCTGAGATGTGAGAGACATTTTTGGTTTTTTCACTCTTTTCAGCTGGATGATATTTGGTTGGACCCAGTGCCTTGAATTTGACTTGTTATGTTTCTATTTGTGTTTTCAATGTTTTGTAAATAAATGCATGCATTTATTTTTAGCACAGCTATTTTAAGAAAGTTTATCGCATGCTGCACAAAGGGACACATGGCCCTGCTGTGTAAGTAGTCTTCCAAAGATGTACTAGAAAATGCATTTATAGCAGAGGTATCCATGGAGGACCCTGAGAGGGAGCAGAAGTCATCTGCATGAACCATCTGGAGCGAGTCCCTGACTGCGAGTGATGAGTGCTGGATGCAGCAGTGGTCCCAATGTGCTGCCAGGGCTGCTGCTCAATGGGGCAGGGGCATCAGGGGGGCTCCAGCCTGGGACATCGGGCGCCTCCATGGGGATTAGGATGGGTTCAGGCCAGGCTGGGACATCAGCCCACGGGTCGGGGACAGGATCAGTGGGTCCCACAGCCAGGCAGGGCAGGGCTGTGGGGACATGGAGGCTGGCCCTGCTGCACAGCAGGGCATGGGGTAAAATGGGGTCCTGGGCCATAGGCAGGGACACAAAGGGCTGTTCATACCCTCAAGGCCTTGGCAGCAGCTCTAATGTTAGCAAGATTCACAGAGCCATCAATAGTTTGGGATTTAGGGAGGTTTGTGGGGAACATACTGGCAGTAAATGGGGTTGAAATTTGCTAAAGAAGTCGACCACTATTAATAACTTCCCTTGATCAAATTAATGCATTTCAGGAGGATAGCACATAGTAATCTCTCCTTGGAGACCATTCTTGGCAGGAGATAGATGCATGTAGATGTAGTCTGTGTGTGCGACAGGACAGGATGAAATAATAGTGGTGAGCTGCTTATATGTGGTTACATTTGTATTCCCTTGCTTAAATGAATAAGCCCTCGCTTCTGCTTTGAATTCGGCACATTGGTGGTATTAAAAGTGCCTTATAATGCTGCCTTTCTGGATCTTTCTTCTAAAGATTATCAGGCTGTACTGCTTGCCCCCAGGTGTTGGTTTTTACTGTACCCTACCAAGCTGCTGTACTGCTTCACCCCAGAAACTGCTGCTCACCGATCTCTGATAAAAGCATCCCTGCCATGGTGTTACACCCACCAGACCGTGCGTTCATCCCTCTGAGCCTTGCGGTCCAAAAAGTGACACTGCACAGCCCACAAGAATGCTCAGAGTTGTCCACAAGGGAATTGGTTGACTTAGACACAGTCTTCTCAGCATTTGAAGACTTCAGACTGATCTTTAGCAGTTCGTGGCCACGTATTTTTCAGCTGGGGTCAGAACCTGAGCAGGCTTATGCATCTCTAACTTCACTGTGTATTACGATTCATTCTAGCCAAAGAGTCACATTTGAGCTGATTGAGGCATGTTGGTTATTTCTGGTTTATTGCTTTGTGTTTATTCCTTTTCCTCACTGGTTTCCAGCCAGGCATGGAAGAATTGCTCAAACTGCGGAAGAGTCTGCATTATGTTACCTCCAGCAGAAGCACCACGTTTCTGGCAAGTGAGTAAATACATACAGTATTTTTAGCCCCGGTTTGCTGCCTTAAGAGGCGCAGATGTGTTTGAAGAAATATCCAAAATTTTTGAGGCATAGCTGAATTCCAATCCTGAAACTTCTGAAAGTTTACAGCAATGAAACTAAGCAGCAGAAGGAGGAGACATCAGCAGGCACCT